>NC_056737.1:899168046-899310546 GCF_019279795.1 Protopterus annectens
ATAGGGACAGAAAGCACATATTCCACTTACAACTTTAGAAAGCTGATAGAATAATAGGTTATGCATTAGCATGACTTGCCTGAAAGATGTGGGGTCCTAAACCCAATTACTTGTCTGTATTTAATGGTGTCAGTTCCCAGGTATTTGCCAGACAGGTGCAGATTGTAAGAGGAACACAACAATAGCATGAAGCAAACTCTCGACAGGCCGCAGATTCTGTACAGTCGACAGGCATGCTTACGCCTAACGAGCAGCCATTCCCGATATGGGTCTCACAGCAGCACAGTCCAGTTTACATGGCTAAGTACAGTACAACCATATGTGTTGTTACATAACCCACTACACAACACCTATGAACACATGGTCGCAATACCCCACTGTAGACATGTAAGTCGATGTAATAGGCATCACAAGGTATTATTGTAGTCCTCATCCCCACCCAGTGGTGTGAGTGCCTGATGCAAACACCAAATGCAGTCCATATGCACAGCTGTTGTCGTAGACAACATGGCCAGCTGTGGACCTTCCCTGCAGCCAACCTGCACATCCCTGGATAATCCCCCTACTAACATCCCCCTTTGTGCCCCATGTACACCACATACCTATCAGCCCCTGTTCCATTTCTATTAATGTCTACGGGTACATGTAGGTGACACCCTCTTCCCCCACTATATTGCCAGTATCTGGAACCCCAACCCACATGTAGTATCACAGCTGTCCCTCAGGACACATGTAATTAACACTTGAAGGAACACCACAAGCACACCTGGAGCAGCACAGGCTCACCACCTTGCAACCCCCCCACCTCACACTCTTTACCACTACATCAACTAGTCATACTGATACCTCATGTCCTGCCTTGCATGCAAATCCCAACATCTGACATACCTTCCCTATTGCTCCCCATCCAATTATACCTATGGGCTACTATACAGTTACAATGTCACCCCCAGTACCTACCTGCTTACTCCCTAGCTATTCGCCTCTACTGAACCACACAGGTATGGAACAACTACACCTACCCTGAATTCCTGCATGTAACAGGACTCCTACCTCACCTTAAACTGACCTTTGTCAACAGTCATACCTGACATGTAAACCTGACCTAAGCATGGATAATACCAACAGTTCAACGTAAACTAAGCATGGTTAATGGGGGGGGTGTAGCTATGTTATGTCTGTTACCCTCTATGAATGTGAACACCCCAATATTAATTGGGATACATAGCTGGGGTCAATGGGGTCTACACGCCAGGCCACATACAGTCTGACTGTCCCAGTTGACAGATGTGAACAAAATGCATGACGTTGCGTATGTGTATGCAGGAGCAAGCAGGTGTAAGCCTGTTTGGCCGCCGGTATGCGAGTACCACACTGGTGAAGCAATGTAGAGGCTAACTGAGAGCAAGACACCACAACCAGAGGTTTGTAATGTTGTGCTTCATGCAAACAAGCGCATACCTGCCTACAAATGTTCTACAGTGCCTTAGTCACCCTGTAGCCAACAGCTGTTGTTGTGGCCATTAACAAAATAATCTGCACTGCCAGGTTGCAAACCCCTGACCCTGCACACTATAGTTGACATGAGTTCCACTAAGCCATGGTGGATACGCATTCAGTTGCTGTGATCACAAACATATCATCCAGCACAGGCATCCAACAGTAAAGGAAATGTATATAATTATGTAGATGTATGTGCATGTGTATGTACAGATAAAAAGCTGGGCAGGGGTGAGCAAATCACTGCTTCTCAAACCACAGGCAGGATACTACCAGTGGGAGTAACACTGTCCACCTGCTAAGTCTACCTTACAAACAATTACAGGATAGTCCCTGGTTGGACTTCCCAAAAAGTGCATGTTGTTTGGACATCCGACCAGTACACAAGCCAGGGCAGGTATGTTCAAGGACTAAATGGTTTGGAGAGACTGATGATACATGGGTGGAGACAACATACATGTAGGTTCCCTAACGCTGGGGAGAGGGCAATGTGTGGAGGTGTGTTATGGCTGGGAGAGCAACTGGAGAATGGATGGTTTGTGTGTATGTGGAACTCAGGTGGGGTATATGGATCCAGGTGTGTCAGGGTTGGATGGCCCAGTTCTAATTGGACCGCCTCGTGGAGGTAAGCGAGTTTGTTATAACTATATCTGCATACACACATGCATACAGCTATATGTAGAAGTACATTCCCTGTACCACATTCATTCCTTTTGCAGACATAAATAACATGAAAGTGCCCCCTACAAACCTCAACAGTAGATTGAATAAAAGGTTGCGCATAACCATACAAGTAATAGGTTCATAGGTAGGTACTAGGCTATCTGCTGAAGGGTATTTATAAGCCTAGGCAAGGTGTGTCAGCTCATGCCACCTCATTGATCAATTTACTGGTCCTCTGTGAAGCAGAGCTATTGAATTGATCCCAGTATGTCCCAATCTTTGACCCCCCACCCCCAATTATATTAGGCTTTGGCTAGACTTCTTACATTAAGAGGTTGAGAGGTATGATTCTTGTGTATGTTTAGTTGTGTTGTTTGGCCTCTACGGCTCAAGTCATGACTGAATGGTGTCCTGACATGTTGGAACAGTCTGCATACTTAGTTAACAGATGTTAAATAAACATTTATTCATAGTCCAGTACAGAAAAGATGGTGACCCCCTTCTCTGCACTGTGGCTTATATATCCCAACTCAATTTCATGCCAAATGCATTGCCTTTGTAACAGTGCAGGCCTTACTTAGACTGTCATGAAATGGTTGTCATCTCTCTCTCTCTCTCTCTCTCTATATATATATATATATATATATATATATATATATATATATGCCTTTGTGACATTTCCATGATTCAGCTGGGATATAAACTTCCAAGGCAAAATAAGCTGTTGTTTTGTTTCAATTGTATATTGCAGTACTATAGTATTAGAGTTACGAGAAGATAGAGGGAAGGGACAACTCTGCAATAACTCAGAGTTGGGTATTTAGTTTTGAAGTTAGTGCTGTTCTCAAAAGATTAAAATGTGAGGACTTTCCCATTATGAAATATTTGAAGCATTCCTATGATTTGCCAGCTACATCAGCGGCAGTCACTAAACCAGTCCTATTTGTAATATAATGTTGTCAAACTCGTATATCATTGGTTTAAATGTGTAATGTGTGCGTTATCATATAGTCTTAGTTATCAATTTATTTTAGTGTCTTGTTAACTAGAGTACTGAAGTAATGAAGTATATAGTCTAATCTTGAAGTAAAGACGTGTGTCCCAGGTAAGACAACTCAAACATTGGGAATAGTGTCCTAGTGGTCACTCATGTCACCAATGTTTGTGGACTAAAAGGTTGGGATGTCTGAGGATACCTGGATTGAGTCAACCCATGGGATGGGTCCAGAGGATTAGGGAGTAGCCAATGTGTAGTGATGTGGATACATCGTGTTTCCAACTGGAGAATGGACAACTGATGTGTCATTGATGTGTTGCGGTGGGTGTTTGGGGAACTAGGATCCATGGATATATAGGTATATAAGCAAATGAAGCAGCACAGCAATAGTGTAGTGGTTAGAGAACCCGCCTAACGAACAGGCATTCACGGTTTGAGTCCCACTGCAGCACATATAATTTTCCATGTAAAAGCTGTATATGAACATATTTACACATATTTTTGCTGCAAAACCTACATAATAACATTTAAATGTAAACTGGAGTACTGCATGAAATGCACATGTGAAGTGTCAGTTCCATAATGTATTTAGGCTGTAGTAAGCAGGTTTAAGCACAAATAAGCAGTAGTAAGCATGTTTAAGTGTGTTTGCGCAGGGGTAAGCACTGCTAAAGTCAGGTTACAGTTTCTTATACTCAGTTACCTGCTGAATTACTTAACCTGTGTAGGCATTGCTTAGCTCCACGCAAACCCGTGCAACCTTGCTTATAACTGCTTAAGAGTGCCTCAGTCACTCTGTTGCCAACGTCTCTTGTTCTGCTCAGCAACAAAATAAACTGCCTCTCCAAGGCTCGTACCCAGGACCCTGCACTCAATACACAAAGTGATTTACCACTAAACCATGGCAGATACACATAACCTGAAATTTGCACAAACATACCCTGCAGCACAATCAGTCAAAAGTACAGGTAATGTATTATTATGACACCACATAACCTGTTAAGGCAAGAAGTCTGGACAAAGTATGCCACATTGTGGGTACAAATAGGGATATATGCCAATTAATGCTCTGTTACATTCAGATTGTTGCTAAATACACAGTTATATGTATTAGAACACATATGTAGAAGGAGATGAAGTATATATAGAGGGTCCACGGTATAAACTACAGAGCAGGGATAAATGGGTTAAACATTCGTTTGTTTTACCATATTCCAACAATACGAACATTGTTGAGCATGCCATATTACGAAACTGGAATATTGTTATGGTAAATGATAAGGTTAAAAATATTGTAGGGAGCCATCTGAATTTTGTTTATAGTAACATGAGGAGCCTTAAGCAGTCCCTATGTTACAAGGCCATAGATGGCAATTTTTGTCCCCCTGGTATTCAATATTTTGAAGGGACCAAAAAATGTGGTAGATGTGTACAATGCAACCTTATAGATCAATCTCGCTATTTTAAACATCCAGATAGTGGACGGTTATGGGAACTGAGGAATAACAGTAACTGTAATACGAAGAATGTTGTTTACGTGGCCCATTGTGTGTCATGTTTTTGTTTCTATGTAGGTAAGACTAATAGAACTTTACGAGAACGTATTAGAGATCATACATACTGCTACACCAGAAATCATGACTACAGTGCTCTGGCCAACCACACATTGCTAGAGGGAACACAACACACTTTTTTATTTCAGGTATTACATGTACAAACAGAGTCAGTACGTATTGGGGACATTGTCAATTTAACAGAGCAAGCTGAGTTATGCTGGATACTTAGATTGGCAGCACATAGGGGCAGGGGACTTAATGAAATGGTTTAGCTGAAGCCCCACCTGAAGGGCAGAAAATTACGTTAGTATGTGGATTTTTATTAAAATTGATTTATACTTTTAACACATCCTAGGATTTTATTATATTATATTTATTATATTTATTACATGTATTTCCAATTCATTTATATATATCTATTACATTTTATTTAATTGATTAATTGATTAAGCAATTGTTGTAATGGACACATGATGCCTAGCAGTGTATATAATGTATTGTTTTAGTGATGTTAACCATGTCTGATGAAGCGGATGTGATGTCCGCGAAAGCGCTTACATTTTGTTCTGTTTTTGTAATAAAAGACTTTTTACTTTCCATTTGTTTTGGGATAGTTTCATCACCTTTCTCTACCATTTATTGGATTGTTATTTGCACTGAAGTTTTATCAGCATTCCTTCCCGTTTGGGTTGAGTGTTCACAACTTACCAGGGTTATTTCGTTTTTTTGGATTATATCTATGTCTTGAGGCAATATGGAAGGAGCTGACAATGGCGCAGTGACTACAAAAATGAATGAATGTGTGCCTATATCATTGACTGATAGACTCAAAAGCATGTTGACAGAATCCTCAAATCCACTTTTGCACATGGAGAATGGTATTTCTGATCAAGTAATGGATGTCCGTGTGGTCAATGAACAAGCGGTAAGAACTTTCAAGAAAGATATAGAGAATGATATGTACAGATTTAAACGCTTGCAAGCACAACGGTTTCACATGGAAGCCTGTATTGACTGTAATGTAGTGCCACGAGGGTTGAGGGTTTTAAATATGCCGACGTATGGCAATATGTATCCGCAATTACTTTCCCAGTGGCAACAGATCAATCTAAATACCAGCAAGGCTTATATTAAATTGTTAATAGATTTCTTTAAACCCATGGAGAATGACTTGAAGGATCAAATTGTAGCTCCACAAGATAAACTTATGACTATGAGTGGGACAGATCCTACAGAGATTTTTATGCAAGAGCTTATGGATCAGGTTTCACGTTATGCACGCAACCTCTTAGACCACAAGAAAAGAAAGCTTAACAGAGATATCGAGGATTTTGCCAAACAAAATGTTTTTGTTTGGCCCAGAAATAACAACATGACCAATATACATGGAACGGCGACAGCTACGAACATGCCTTGGTCCATTAGAATGGATGCCATGCATGCTGACAGTCAGTCGGAACCTATTTTGAGTGACGCAGAGCAGAAACAGAACAACGAGGAAGGCCCAAGGTCTGAAGAGACGGAGCGGATAAACACTATTTTGGCCACTGAGGTTATTTCACCAGAGGCTAGTCGTTCAGTTTATACTACTCCTGATGAAACACTGAATATGTGTCAACAGGATAACGCTTTTACAACACAAGGGAACAATGGTGTATCTACTAGTTTATCAAGCATTGTGAGACGAAGGATAGAGCTTGAGAAAACAGAGGCACGAAATTTTCCAGCAGCCCCATTGCCTATCAGAACTGTCAGAAAGAGATCGATAGACTCCGATGAGATGAGAGGGGCCAAAAGGAAGGAACCACCTCAACAGCAGAATCAGCGTACGCTGAGGAATTTTGGAACCAGGATGCTTAGTTCTAAACATCTCTAAGCATAACCTGACTCCAGCTGAGATTCAGTTACTCAACAAAGGTATGAATTTTATACCGAGTTCGAATATGGGTATTAGTGAGGCACTATTGGCAACTAGAGTTTTTGTACGTAATGTAGTACTTAAGCTATTATATGATATTGATTCTTCAGAGGTTAACAATGCTGTTAGACATAAAAGTACTTATACACCACAGTTATAAGCTGATTTAGATATATTTTTAAAAGCGGTTGAGAAAGCGTTATATGATGACATTAATTTTTCAAGTGCTCTTAGGGGTAGTAATTTATCTACAGAAGAAATGGATGCTTTATCTGGTCTCAAAAACAATTTGAGTATTGTGATACGTCTAGTTGATAGAGGTGGTCCGGTGGTTGTTCTGGACTCAATTTACTATGATACAAAAATGCTTGAAATGCTGGAAGGAGAAGCTTATGAGACTGTTCCAAACAGTATTGTATATGATATACAGGACAGTATATTTAATTGTCTTACCGAATGCAAGTGCATGAAAGTCATTACTAATGAATTGTTTGATTTTTTATTGGTACATAATCCACTAATACCTACAATACATGGCCTGCCCAAGGTGCATAAAAATCTAGTGACACCTGATTTTAGGCCTATAGTGTCTGGCTCTGGTTGGCTGACTGAGCCCTTGTCTATCTATTTAGAACATGAGCTTAAAAATGTATTGGACAAGTTTGTATATATATTGAGAGACACTGAACAGTTTTTAACTGATCTTTATCAATGTGTTTTAAGCATTAGTGATATGAATGATTGTTTGTTGGTCACCATGGATGTGGTCTCTTTATTTACGTGCATCCCCAATATGGAAGGTAAAAGTTGTTTGAAATTGTTATTAATTCAATCCAAGTTGTTTGATATACAAAAGGTTGAATTCCTATGCCTTTTGTTAGAATTAATATTAGAAAATAATATTTTCCTTTTTAACAATGTTTGTTATAGACAGAGAAGAGGGGTAGCCATGGGCATGAGCTGCGCCAATAGCTATGCCAATCTGGTCATGGTGGCGTGGGAAAGTAAGCACATACTAGGCAATCCTAACGTTATATTTTACCGCAGATTTGTGGATGATCTCTTCCTTCTCTGGAAAGAGACTCAAGATACGTTAATAACATTTTTTGAACAGTTGAATAATGAAGATTCATTTCTGAAGTTCACATTAGATTTTTCATCAGTGACCATTAATTACTTAGATGTGACTATATTTAAGAAGGGAGTCAGACTTATGACCAAAGTATATCGCAAACCCTGTTACAAACCGACATTCTTACACAGAGCTAGCATGCATAACCCCACAATTTTTGAAAATATTATTAAAGGACAAGCCATGAGACTTTCTAGACTCACATATGAAGATTCACAGTTCAAGAATGAGCTAGGAGAACTCACTGTGGGATTGATGTATATAGGTTACAATCAACAAGAGATTTTGAGAGTTTACTCGAATGTAAATAATCTAAGGACAACAAGAGCAAAACCATATTTTTCAGATAGAGAGGGTCCACAGTATAAACGACAGAGTAGGGATAAATGGGTTAAACAGTCATTTGATTTACCATATTCCAACAATACGAACATTGATGAGCATGCCATATTACGAAACTGGAATATTCTTATGGTAAATTATAAGGTTAAAAATATTGTAGGGAGCCATCCGAATTTTGTTTATAGTAACATGAGGAGCCTTAAGCAGTCCCTATGTTACAAGGCCATAGATGGTAATTTTTATCCCCCTGGTATTCAATATTTTGAAGGGACCAAAAAATGTGGTAGATGTGTACAATGCAACCTTATAGATGAATCTCGCTATTTTAAACATCCAGATAGTGGACGGTTATGGGAATTGAGGAATAACAGTAACTGTAATATGAAGAATGTTGTTTACGTGGCCCATTGTGTGTCATGTTTTTGTTTCTATGTAGGTAAGACTAATAGAACTTTACGAGAACGTATTAGAGATCATACATACTGCTACACCAGAAATCATGACTACAGTGCTCTGGCCAAACACACATTGTTAGAGGGAAAACAACACACTTTTTTATTTCAGGTATTACATGTACAAACAGAGTCAGTACGTATTGGGGATATTGTCAATTTAACAGAGCAAGCTGAGTTACGCTGGATACTTAGATTGGCAGCACATAGGGGCAGGGGACTTAATGAAATGGTTTCGCTGAAGCCCCACCTGAAGGGCAGAAAATTACGTTAGTATGTGGATTTTTATTAAAATTGATTTATACTTTTAACACATCCTAGGATTTTATTATATTATATTTATTATATTTATTACATGTATTTCCAATTCATTTATATATATATATATATATATATATATTACATTTTATTTAATTGATTAATTGATTAAGCAATTGTTGTAATGGTCACATGATGCTTAGCAGTGTATATAATGTATTGTTTTAGTGATGTTAACCATGTCTAATGAAGCAGATGTGATGTCCGCGAAAGCGCTTACATTTTGTTCTGTTGTTGTAATAAAAGACTTTTTACTTTCCATTCGTTTTGGGATAGTTTCATCACCTTTCTCTACCATTTATTGGATTGTTATTTGCATTGAAGTTTTATCAGCGTTCCTTCCTGTTTGGGTTGAGTGTTCACAACTTACCAGGGTTATTTCGTTTTTTTGGAATATATATATATATATATATATATATATATATATATATATATATATATATATATATATATACAGATGTATATATCTAAATATATATATATATATATATATATATATATATATATATATATAGAGAGAGAGAGAGAGAGAGAGATAGCCATATGAGCTATGTATAGGTACATACACATATACACACACTAAAGGTATCAGTAGCCATACATATGTAGAAGAAGTGTGAACGTACTGGGTGCAAACTATATCCCTCAGCCACAAGCCCCTCAACTGGCACCTGTGAAATGTGTAGTGTGGCAACCATTCCCAGAAATGAGAATACTGACATTAAACATACACCCACCCACAAATCAAAGGACATGACACTATGCACAGGTATGCATACATAGATAACCTGTATTCCTGTACTATACAATAATATATGCCAGTACTGACACCACATAAGGTTTGAAATGTGTAATCAGTCATGAATGCAAGGCCCACACAAAACAGTAGATGCAAGCAATGTGTATATATACCATACTATGCTGTCTAGGCCAAGGCCTTCAATTAGTACAACAGTAGAAACAGGATTTGCCTTCAGGATATTTAACAATCAACAATTACAGATGTAGTTCAGCAGACTCCAATTACACCCTGTAGTCAAGCCCTAGGAGGAAAGGTAGCACTTGTGTTAATGTCACAGTATCTTGTACATATCATTGCTTAACCTAACACCTCACTATCACACTGATTGACCCCTGTCTTAACAGTTATATCACTGGAAAGGTGCCATAGCCTAGGTCAATGGCATAGAACCCCCCATAAAAGGCTGTATAAGGACATGGAAAACTGTGTACCACACACTTACCTCAGGAATGTACAAGGGCACATATGTGTTCACCAGCTGTTGCCCCCATATATATGAACATGGCCCAACAGTTGGTGTGAGAGTCCATGACATGACTGGGATGATAGCAGTAATGCTAGCAGTAAATAATGATAGGCCATTACCTAACAACCCTTCCTGTATCACAGCGGGGCAAAGACTGGCATAAATGTGGAGGACAGAGGCAGGAACATAGGGCCATATTTGCATTATTGATGTTACACACCCTGGAAATTGCTGGTCTTACAGGATTTGTTGCAGCATACCCTTATGCAGGGATACAAAATTGAAATACGTATAGATGTAGACATGTACTGATAGCACTCAACAGATAGAATGCCATAGATATATGTGGGACAATACCTGTGTGGTGCACAGACAAAACCTAACAGCCAATCCCCCTGGTATCAAATGGATAGGCCCACAGTTGAGAGCTATGCAGGCAGACAACATTCCCTGAAATAGTACCATATACACAGAAAACCTGCAAGAACAGCAAGATACATTGCACACAACAACACTACTCACGCTGTCTGTAGGCCTGGAACCTTACCCAAATGTGAATATGACCTGTGTCTGCAGGTTCTGCTGTAAGACGTATTGCTACCTGCTGTCTGTAACACTGATGTCCACACACAGGAAGGGTGTCTTCCATACTATAAAGGTTAAGGGACAACACCCACAGAAGGCAGCAATGTATAGTACAGGGTTGCCATGGCAGTGATTACCTGAAGTACTACACAGCAGGCTGCATGCAATTAGCAACTGGTGGACACTGACTGGTGGAGAGGCCACCACCTGTTCATATGAAATACCAACAAAAGCATGCTGCAATCTATTAAAACCAGATCAATCACTCTACTGGAGAGACTGAGAGAGAGAGAGAGAGAGAGAGAGAGAGAGAGAGAGAGAGGGAAAAACAACCTTCAAGAAAGTTCACAAAGCTCAGGGTTGTGTTACAGCAAAAATAACATAACAGGTATGTGAAACAGATATGCATTTACTAGCATGCAGTATTTGCATAGATTTAATAGGATGTATACTGTGAAAGGATGTATATGTGCCATTAGTACATGTTCCTGTAATGATGTTGTGCTCAACAACTGCACAGTAGTATTAGTTCCTGTGGGAAGTGGGTCATACCTGTCAAATGTGCAGACCAGCGGTGAATGACAAGGATGTGACCCATAATATCTGTGTTCTGTAAATTAATGTGGCCAACTGCTGGTGGGGGTATTAATAGTGCCACGATAGACGCATGGGTGAGAGACCACACCACCTGCAGGACAGTCATGTTAGAGTGTAGCATAGCATGCCCACACTGCCATAGCAGTATAATATGCTTATTTAAAGTCTGTCACCATATATACCCCAATAATTAGTCTGTGTTCACATGTGACACCTGTCTGTGTTGCAGCAAGGTAGAACAGTTCAGCTGTGAAGTAAAGAGAGTACATGAGTGTGGTCCAGATGTTCGTACGCACCCCACATACAGATACATATATGTGTGATATATATTCATAGCTGTGTATGTGTACAAAACCTCAGACAGGTATACATTTATATAGGTATATAAACAACACAATATGATATCTACACATATATGCACATATGTGTATATATATATATATATATATATATATATATATATATATATATATAGATAGATATATAGATATATATATATATATATATATATATATATATATATATATATATATATATATGTATGCATACAGACAGATATGTGTATGTATGTCGATATATATGTATATATATATATATATATATATATATAGAGAGAGAGAGAGAGAGTGATAGAGATATATAGAGACATATATAAATATATATATATATATATATATATATATATATATATATATATATATATATAGCTATATATCTAGATACACACACACACATATATATATATATATATATATATATATATATATATATATATATATATGTATATATACACACACACACACACACACACACACACACACACATATATATATATATATATTACATGGCAATACATTTTCCCTGCCATGACATGTGTGAGAGAACACCACACATCAATACACAACATCTACACACCAGTACATGGCTGCAAGATGGAGTGTGGTGTGAGGTGTGCAACCCATATTGAGAACACATTGCAATAGTATGGGATGGTGGGTTTATATGTTGGTGAAGGGTATTAGGCACTTATTGGTATATAGGTCTGGTTTGGTGACAAACAAGACAGCATACAGGGTTGGTATATGGCACATGAGGTGGTTAAGCACTGTGGACAGGTAGTTACATTTGGAATGTGGAGGCCATTGAGCCCCCACTTGGGAACAAAGGGAACATGGTGGCTACCCATGGCAGTCACGATAACTTCTACATGGACATAAGGGTGCCTGGGCTGTGTACTGGGCATGAGGGACATGCATGTCGAACTTTGTGTATGTGTACAGCATGCCTCCAGGTGATGTAGCTCATACCCATGTCACTGTGGACCTCCTTCTGCCCAATACCCGCGACCTACATGGGTGACAGACACATGTCTGTGTGTGCTCTATGGGGTGGACACCATCCCCTGAGGTGGTTCCACATGAAGGTAGTGATGGAACAGTAGAAAATGATGTTCCATGGTGGGCCATGGATGTGATGTGGACTGGTAACATGTGCACATTAGGTTGGAGTGGTGTTCCTGCTGGCAAATAACTCCTACACATACTGGCGTGTAACTGTCATGGAACATATGTGGGCTGTAATAGTCAACACAATCCCAGAACATGTCCAACAGCATGCATAGATATCCTCAATACTACAGAATGGCAGATGTGTATCAATCACATAGCAGGCCTACCACATGCATATGTGGACACATAGTGGCAATGACAATGGCATGCAGGTGAAATACAATGTAACAGCCCTACAACTCTAGTGTCTCCACAGGGCGCATGTCTATAACCACATAGCAGAAGTTGTTGTACTATACAATATAGGCCCAATGGTACACATACCGGACACAGACCAGTAGCGTAGTGTGAACTTTATGTTGGAGCTGATATGGTTGCAGGAGACTGATATGTGTATTGTATTATGGTAACCTTGACATATGAGTTGCTCAGTCATATTTCCATCATTATGTCTTTCAGGGAGTATGGCACATCTGAGAAACCCTGCATACAGTGCCGCTGAGGAGGAGATCAACATCACCAGCATGATCCACAACTATAATCTGCTTTTCTCACGTACAAGCATGGACCAGCAAGAGAACAGCCATATGGACTGATGTGGTCCACATGGTGAATGAGGTGGGGTTGCAGAGCTGCACTTACAAGCAGGTCTGCCTCCATTGTAGTGACATGTTCTGGCAAGTATGATGTCATGCTGCTTCCATGCGGGGTGACCACCTCGCAATGGGGGGGCATAACATCCATCTCCCCCTCACTAGAGTGGAGGAGCTGCTCATCAGTCTGATAGCACCTGCCCACCTACAAGAGCTCCAGACCTATTCAGTCATGGAGGTGGGTTCTACTCACACACCACACATTGAGCATGCAGGTAAGGTTCCAGGGCATATCAGTAGACTACTGTTTTGTATGCATCTGTACAGGTAGACCATGCATGTGTGAGATGTGGGGTATGTTGCTGTGTAGTACCGATAAGCAGTAATGCATAAACTGTAGTACTGTGGCCTTCAGCTATTGTTGTACTGAAATATTGCAGCCACCCTGTAGCAATGCCACAGCTGTGGCCACTGACAACAACTCTATCCCATGTCATTGTAGGTACCTCTGGGATACCAGCAAGGTAGCGGCCAGATGTCGGTGAGTATGGTTTAAGGTTATGCTTGGCAATTCACTGTGCATGTCATAGCTAAGGTGTAGGCCATATACACATCTAACATACCTACCCATAATGCATGCTGTACATGTGCACTGACACAGCACGCACCTCACTAATGGGATTACCAGCCTCAAACACATGTGATACACAGTCCATCTCAGACAGCTGTGGCTACACTCCAGTGCACATTGCCCAGGCACAGCTGACATCTGCCCAACATACGCAGCTTTGTCATACACAGAGCAGTTGAACATGCTACATATAATGACATCCCACTCCCTCTGCTAACACACGCTCCAGGGTCCTAAACCTAATCAACACATTACACAGAACATACTGGAGGGATAGGGCCATGTCCTGGGGAATCACCACACTCTGGAACGGACTACCCATACATGTCAGGCAATGCTACTCATTGGCCCTCTTAACAGAAACACTTGCCAAATGGATGGGGAATGGGGAATACACCCTGGGTAGCATGTGTGTGCCACAGCCTGACAGGGGCACAGGGGAATAACATTAGTGGGTGATGCATGGCAGGGAACCCCTCTGGCTAGGCATATGTAGGCCCCAGGACCAATAGAACAGTACTCACCTGTGAACCTCTGTGTGCCACAGGCAACATCAGCCAGGGCCCAGTCATGGTCAATAATGGTCTCTACACTCACCATAGGTACAGTACAATGTCTGTGTGGTTGGTCTAATGGTAATCTACCACTCATACATGTACCACTGATGATGACTTATGTGAAGTCAAGCAGTCACTAGACACGTGTCCCCATGTGATCCAGGAACACATAGAGGCTGTGAGCAGCAAAGAAAACACACCAGTCACACAAAGACACATCCTACAATGGTGTGCACACCCATGAGGTATGGTGCACAGTACATGCCAGGGTGCTGAACACATGCACAACAATGCCGTAGACATGGGTGCAGTGGGTTACAGGGAGACGGCCATCATCTACAAACAGAAGCCATGCATCACAGCCATGTATAATGTTGGTAGCGGGGATTGACTACAGTTGCACTGCATGCTGTTCAGCCCCACTTGTCATGCATGCTGACATGAGTGTATTTACAGGTATGTGTGTGATACTGTACTGCACCATCGCCTGCTATTGTGTGTGTTATGGGGTTGCGGGAGCTGTCTGTAGGTGCCATCTGGTGTAGTGTATGGGTTGCCATGTATGTCAACTGCATGTGTGTATGTTTGTGTGTGTGGCCATGTCTGCACACATGAGGGTGTATGTGTGTGTGTGTGTGTGTGTGTGTGTGTGTGTGTGTGTGTGTGTGTGTGTGTGTGTGTGTGTGTTTACTGTTTAGCTGTGTTGTACAGTTCTTACAGTCTGTTCCCTGTTTTCCCCTCACAAGTGGTGAGGTGGGGCTGGGTCCCCCCTGCAGGGAATCTGATGTCACTGATACAGACAGTGACCATGAAGATAGGTGTGTTGAGGCACAGGAAGGGTCATCAGGGGCTGCAGCTAGGCCACCAATTGACAATCCACATGTATCCACACCATCCACGCACACATTCACACTGCTTCTACACACCTCATCAACATTTGCCCTAATTGAGGGACAGCCTACGGTTGGCATGGGCCAGGACAGTGTAGTATCTATGGTACGTGTGTCAGGACACAGCAGCCATAGCCAGATGTCTGGTGGGGTATCACATATGCAGATGTGCAGAGGTGCTCATAGGGGCACTGCTGGACATCATGCACCTGGCAGATGTGCAACCCCTATTTCAACCATACGCATGTTCCAGACTGTCATGGAGGCACAGGCATGAATGGAACAGTATACCAGGCAGGGTCTAAGGGCGCAGAGGGCTCATCACACCTCTGTAACTTACAGCATCTGTGACCTAACAGGTGCCATCCATAATTACATCAAAGACATGGATAGACGGTGGGGTAAGACATTGGAACTTATTCAAAATGTCATGTCCATGCATCAGGGCAGGGCTGGATGGTTGCGACAGCCATGTGGACATATGCCAGCAACACCAGCAGCTGGATGTCACCATGGATGTCCAAACAGTCACAGCCGCTTCCGTAGTGGCAGTACCAGCCCCAGCACTGTGGGGGGGGGGGCTGTCCACATCCTATCAGAGCAGACCACGTGCACGTGGCCCTGGTCAGTTCCAGGAGTAACCTGGATCCAGTGGATGTCTGTCAAACTTGGGGGACAGTACTCGGTCTGGCTCTGTACCTGATACTGCCTGTAGCACCCCTGCTAGGCACAGATCCTGTGTCTGTGGCCAGAGATGGTGAATGGCAAACCCTGCCAGTTACAGTCTGCAGCTGTCCCACAATTCCCTGTATAGGGCAGCCACATGGAGGAACTGTGTGCATGCAGACACACACACATAAACAACGAACCTAAAGCAGCCACATACCTGCATACACGACATCACCAGTGGCCCATAACAATACTCAGCTCCCTCACACACATCTTGTCAATTGTATGGCTCAGCCTAGGCCTCTGGCAAACCAACAACACACCCTGTGCATATGATGATACCTGTACTACTGCCTGACATCTGTAACATCAATGCAAAGACAGGCTAACATGGTTCTGATGCACAGGGTGACTGTACAACAGTGTAGCAATGGAATAATGTCTAGCATGTTGTCAGCAGTAAAATGAAATGCTAATATCCTGGAAGGTGTAGCTGTGCAGCCATGATGCATCCTAGCTTTAATTAACAATGTTGTATTGTTGTCACCAGTAGCTGTTCAGATTGTGTTGTGTTTGTCCATGTGCCTCATGGCTGATGGATGTAGTGGTGTCAGCAGGCCTGCTACAGTGGACACCAGTGAGTGTAGTGTGTGGTACACATGCCATGGCTGGGTACAACACACAGTTCCTTTGTTCAGAATACAGTACAGGTACAGGACTGTACACATGGAGGTATGTTCCTCCCCATGCAGGTAACACATCTGCTGCACATGTAATCCGACCAAAACAGCATAGGCACAACCACACAGTGGTATATATGTGGTCTGCAATGTGGATGGCATTGAACATGCTAACAGCAGGGTGTATGTCCCTCTCCCCACTCCACTGCGATCCTCACCTAAGTAACATGTACGTGGTAAACCCGGTGGCATAGCCCTACCCTTAGGAGGGTGTGAGGCATGCAACTACTGTGAATGGTGTAGACAACAACTAACAGCATGATTACATACACTGTACAGAATTACAGACAGCTATGTGGTGGGATAGATGCAACAGCAACTGCAATTATGGCAGTCATGTCCACAACAGCCACACCCAGTGAGTTATAGCAACTCCAGTAGTGCTGCACACCTCAACAGTGTGGAGGAGGGCATTGACACATCTATGACCTGTGAAGGACTGTATGCCCACGGGATGGCACCTGTGGTATGTTGGCCTATGCCAAGCAGTCCTGGTGGAAACGTATCCTGTGAACGGAGGTAGATCCCGTAACAACTACACACATTCCTACAAGTGGGATGGTGTACAAGTGCCTGCTATGATGTACATAGGCATTGTGAACCTTCTACCCTCATCTACACCTGTCATAATTGGGTTGAAGAGGTATATAGGGTTCAGGTTTTATTCTCTGCCTTTGACAAGTCCAACATTGGCAGGGTCCCATGTGTTGAGATAACCAGTGACATTGGCCATGGGTTTATTGATGGTATGTTCCATGTCCCCGCAGAACACCGCCATCCGGCTACCAGGTGGTAGTTCCCAGCTGACATGGTGGGTTTTTGGATGTCCTTGCCAACATTGGTGAAACCATTGTCAGGAGTAGGGCTATTGGATTGTATGCGGGATCCCAGCTACTTACTGCACCTGCCCAGTGGGTTTCCCCAAGCATGACACTTCACTTGACTGTACAGCATGATATGTTAGCAATGCCAGCCTTACATCCTACAGGTGGGATAGAGTATTGTTAATGTGTACTGCCCTTATCATGTAGGGTCCTGCTTATGGGATCTGCTAAGGTTGGTAGTGTACTGCAGGCCAGCTGTTTTTGGCTGTGGGGATACCTATCCATGCCAGATATATGTTGTTTGGGTCTCTCAATCCCATCAATGGTTCATGTGGACATATATGTTGTGGTTATGTTCCCAGTTCCATTTACAGATGTATGTCCATATATGCCTATATTGATATATATGTGTTCCCCTTTGACAGGGGGGCAATCATTCCTTTGAACAGTCCTTTCTGCAAACAGAAAGGGCTAACCCATCATTTCTTACTGCACCACAGTTAAGAGAATTGCAGTTCTACAGGCACCTTTGTTCACACTCGAATTGGAAGTTGGAATACATATCATACTGGTGGGGTGCAGGACTCCCTGCACCCCCCCCCCGAGGGGCCGGGCCCCCCACAACCACCCTACTGTGATATACAAACCCATAGTGTGAATTACAGTGGGGATAGGCAATTTTTCCCTATCCCCACTATAGTGGCATCCGCAACTAAATTGCCTAATCTGCAATGAGCGAATGCATACTGACATTCGCACATTGCACATTCTATGCATGTATTGCAGGATTGTGCAATGTTGGGAACATACTATAGGCCTACCAGCCTCAGGACACATGGATTTCTCCCTTTGAAAGGTGAGCCATATATATGCTAACATATATGCATTCCTAGTGCTATCTGTGGACATGTGGATATATACATATATATCTTTGGCTGTATGCGTATCCATGTATATCTGTATGTATTGGCTTGAATATATATATATATATATATATATATATATATATATATGTATGTATGTATATATATATCGATATAGATTTATATAGATATGTCTACTATACCTATATCTACATATATAGATATGTGATATCCAGAAGAAGTAATTAGGGACCTGGGGACCCAAGTTGATAGCAATCTCTCATCTGACAACCACGTGGCCAAAGTGGTTAGAAAAACATTTTATATAGCTCACCTAATCATGAAGGATTCACATCTAGATCAGGGGAGGTCATTGTGCCTCTTTACTCATCCCTCATCAGGCCCATAATTGAGTACAATGCCCCTTTTGGGATGTACCTTACCAGACACCTGCAGCAACTGGAAAGACCCCAAAAGTACCTATCCAAGAGGATCAAAGGGCTCAAACAGATGCCATATGCTGCCCTGTTAAAGAAACTCCAGCTCTACTCAGTGGCGTGCTGCCTGCTCAGAGGCGATCTGTGCCTGACGTATAAAGCCATGTCCAACCCGGAATTAATGGACATGCTGCACCTTAGAAAATCCAAATCCCATCGAGCTACGCGCTCGAGAGACTTGAACCTCAGCACTGAAATAAATAGGACATGCTGGTGGGACAGATTCATAACCCAGAGGCTCCCTTCACTCTGGAATAAAATCCCAGTCCAGGTTAGGCAGAGTCCCTCATTGACTCTCTTCAAGAGGAATCTTGATGAGTGGATGGGAGATCGTAGGTTTACCCCGGGTATCACTTCTGTGTCACTGTTAGACAGAGGCACAGTATACTAACCTCGAAAAAGGGCATAGCAAAATTAATTTAAAATGGGTGGTGAAAGCCAAACACACTCTGGCTAGGCTTATAAATGCCCTAGGGCAGATAGCCTAGTATGAACCTATGAACCTATGAACCAATCAATGATGAATATATATATATATATATATATATATGTACACACACACAAATACATCTTCATGATGGAATGCATTCCCTGTAGTGTTGGATACCTGGGTGGATGATATGTATGTGGACACATCATGATTATGCATATCTGCTATGGCTTATTTGGTAAATTACTTTGTGTATGATGTGTAGAGTCCTGGCTATGAGCCTTGTAGGACCTGTTTATTTTGTTGCTGGGCAGAACACACAAACCTGCTTGCAACTGCCTTACGGTGCCTTAATCACTCTATATCCAATGGGATGTCTTCTGGCCAGCAGCAAATTAAACTAATAAATAAAACAAAGGCACAGCAATTCCAGCTAAAATGTTTGAATTAATCACATGAACCACAGAAGGTAAACTCCACACATAAACATAAACATAAACATTTAAATGTGGAGTTTACCTTCTGTGTTTCGTGTGATTAAAGAATTCAAACATTTTAGCTGGAATTGCTGTGCCTCTGTTTTATTTATTTGTTTGTGGCTTGGCACACAGACCACTTTCCTTGTGTTTAACAAATTAAACGACTGTGGCAAGGCTCAAACCAAGGACCCTGCACACCGATGTACAACTAAGCCATGACAGGTACACAGATGTTCACTGTTTCAGAAACATATCAGCCAGTCCTGTCATGCAACAGTGCAGCAAATGTTTACCAACATCTAGATGTCTGCGTTTGTAACTATAGTGCAACCATAACAGATACAACATACACATATATGTATAGATACACATTTATTCAAATATATATGGTTGTTGCACTACCTTTATATACATATATATTGCTATCTATGCACATATACCTATATATCTGTAGCAGGTTAATATATCTATATAGGTATATATGGCCATAAATCTGTAGATAACAATTGCAGATTGACAAATACACCAATGTCTACATGCACCATTAATGGGGTTGCGAGGGCCCACAAACTATATGTCTTGTGCAAATAGGCATCCACCCACAGCCAGACACCTGTGCCCTGCAATACACTACCAAGTACAATCTGTCTCCCACACAGGGTTGCCAGATTTCCAACCAGCCAGGTAGGGACAAAAATAAAAAAAAAGGTCTTTCACGACAAGTGAAAAAAAAAGGTCTTTCTTTAATGCGGAACAGAGTTCCACATTAAAGAACAGTAGCTCTGCACTAAGCACAGAGCTTCTCATGTTTAATGCATTGCAGTTCTGCATTTAACAGAAGTAGCTCTGTGTTTAGTGATTTTTGATTGGCCCGTATGCCGGTATACGGGCCAATCAAAAATCGCTAAACACGGAGCTACTTGTGTTTAATGAGGAACACAAGAAGCTCCGTGTTTAGCGATTTTTGATTGGCCCATATGTCAGGTATATGGGCCAATCAAAAAAAAAAAAAAAAAAACAAACAAAGCGGAGGCTGGCCAGGATTTAAACTGGCAGGGTGGGACTCAGAATCAGGCTGCTGATCTCGGGACAGTCCCACCCAAATAGGGACGCCTGGCAACCCTGCTCCCACAGGACATGTAATATGTGGAAGCCATCGATGTCCCCAGGATACAGATACACATACACATATATGCTGATACAGATATACATATATATATATATATATATAGATATATATATAAATATAAATATGTACATATATATATATATATATATATATATATGTATATATATATATATATATATATATATATATATATATACACACACATATATATATATATATATATATATATATATATATATATATATATATATATATATATACATGTGACTACACATACACACGCAGATACATGTACAGGCAGATATGTATGTAGGAGGTGCACACAATATGGAACAGCCAGCATGCCTGCATTTAACACCTGAACAACTGGACACTGTATGGGCTAAACATACAAATGTGACTCATTGCCTCCAACATATACCCATAGAAAGGTCATAGTACAGACACCACACACAGGTTTGCAGAAATGGGACTACTTTAATTGAATACCATAACGGCCCTATATGCCATATCATATAGCTGTTCCGATACTGACAACCATATAAACGGAGTACTGCAACTGTGAAACAGTTACACTTATACAGTAGTCTGGAAAGGTTCACAACTGTTGCAGTCCAAGTCAAGCCCTTCAGAATGTACAGTAGTGCCAAAAGACTGGGCCACAGGGTACCACACAATCAACAATATGTATGGCAGGTATGTAGTTCAGCAGCTTCTAACTACACTATGTACAATCTCCATAGGAGGTAAAGACTTTGTGTGATCCAATGGATTGTACCTGGAACATATCAAGGCATAACACACAGAACAGTCTGTATTGCAGGAGGCAGTAGGCTTGCAGTACCCCAAGTCATGTTAGTAGTTGCAAAATAAGTGGAGTATACGGTACTGTACATCCACGTACCTTGTGGCAGCTCACCCCTGATACCCCCACATTTGTAACAGCCTATGACATTTATGGGGCTCCCCACCTGAACTCAATAATACAAGACCATATACCACTGTTACATACACTGGCCTCTGTGGTGCATAAGGGAGCACATGTGTTGTGTAAATGACGCCCACACATATATGGCCCCAGCCCCAGTGTATGTGCTGGGGATACAACAGCAGTGTACTAATGGCTGCAATGGCAGTGTGATATACTCATAGCCCACTACAGCACAACCCCTGACAGCATGATAAATGTGTAGAGCTTGTTGTGTAGATTGGGGATAGAGGCTGGAACACAGGCATATATGTGGAACACTGTTGCCATACACAAGCAAGGTGCTGGTGTTACAAGATAGTCTGCAACCTACCTTTAGTCAGGGAATTGAGGTTAGATATAGACATGGATGTAGCCATGTACAGGTAGCATGCAACACACACACTGCCAGTGTCATATCTGACACAGGGCTTGTGTGGTGGACAGACATCACATGATATGTATACCTCTGCCCAGCAAGAGGTAGGCCCACAGTAGTGACCTATGCAGACAGACTGCATTCCAAGGTACACACACGCACACACACACACACACACACACACACACACACACACACACACACACACACACACACTGTAACACCAGTACTATGCAAAGCATTACACAACTCTACCCACAGTCTGTCTGTAGTTCTTGAACCTCCTACAAATGTGTCTGCTCTGAGTGTGCATGTACTCCTGTGAGAGGTCTTGCTACCTGCTGCCTGTATCACTGATGCCCATACACAGGAAGGATGCCTGTCACACAGGAAATGTGACCACGGCCACATGCTGTAGGGATTTATAGTGGGTGGTTGCCATGACAGTGGTAATTCAATGTAGTACACATGTATCATTATATATATATATATATATATATATATATATATATATATATATATATATATATATATATATATATATATATATATATGGCTATCGCGATTGGTATATGTACATATATTTCCACCATATGTCCTGGACATGGAGTGTATCTGTACCCTAGCCACTACAGTCATAATGTTGTACTGCAAGGAGATGTCAGGTATGTATAGCAGGTATATTACTAGCCTGTTGCTGCTGTCATTGGGATTGTCTTCACAGACATGGTGTGTGTGGATGCTGACATCTGCTTATAACATGCGTGCCATTGGCTACTGACAGACATCCAATGGACATCATTGTAATGTATCGCTGCTAACATGTAATGCCCCAGTGGAGTTCAGCAGAGTTATTGGCCACTTTATATGGAACTTCGGACACACCCTGTACAGTCTAGAGGTATGCACATATACCCTTAGTGCACCACATGTGTACCGGGCCTGACAATATGGATGTAGACAGCCATGTAGATGGGAATAACACATAACGACTGCTATACATTTGGCACCATAGGTGTTTGAGTCACACACTCCTGTCTGGCTTGACACATAATGACTGCTGGTATAGAGGTGCCATGGACACATACTACCCACTAAATATTGGCATACATCTGTACAGCATCCCACTGGTCTGTCTGACATACCTGACATTGAAGGGAGCCCGGCAGCAGTACATCTGGCAAGTATCTGCACATGATATCCTACTGGTTAAGTACACTACGCTGCTAGGCATGTAACAATGCACTGTGGAGGCTATAGGCAGACTGGTTCAACACTGGCCTACATCTTGTATGGGAGAATGCACATGTACTTGCATATATAGCACACTCAACAGCCATGTCACAGCACAGGGTTAGATACACCTGTGGACAGTGCATTATCACAATCAATGTGAACATCGCCACAGCCACATATGGTAATCTAGCATAATATTACAGTATATGGACTATCTGTTCTACACCATCCTCATATGTACCAGTCACACAATGTCCCTACATATACTGGACTGCTACACAGTTTGGTCTGATGGCTGTCTGTGGTTTTGGACATGTGTGTGTGTATGGCCCTACAAACATGTATGGCAAAATGGTACCATGCAGTGGGGCAGCATGTAATATCTGAAAGACGGGGAGGTAGGACAATGACATCTACCGCAGTCTGTACACAGGCTAACGTACATATTAACAATACACACACTGCCGACATTCACCATCACTACACAGACCTCAGTACTGTACAAACATCCACAGAATGTCTAGCTTATGTCATGAAATATAACCCTTACTCTACATGAGATGTGTAGCACTCTGATGTATCACTGGCTTGTTATCAGATATGATGACACAATCTATGGCGTACAGCACATATGCAACACTTCATGCACACCATATGTACAAATGTTGACAGTGGTGAGGCTGACAACACATACACAAGGCCAGTATAGACATGTTGCTGAGATAACCTTGCATATTTTCCATTGTAATGGTGTTTGTTGCATTATATGTCCTATGAGGGATATGAAGTCAGTAACTGTCACAGCCTTCACCATCTACAGACTGCAATCCTCACACTACCGTCTGCATTCCACAGAGAGATTCACTGTGGATAACACATGAAACCATAGGCACAACACTGTCCAGTCTGCAGATGTCCCTGCAGATGGGGATTCTTCATATACATGGAACTGACATGGCAGGTATCACTACATGTACAACAGGCATATGCGGGCAAACACTATTAAACCAACATTACTCCAAATGCAGTATAGCAGCACTTGCAGTCTGTAGTCAGGTCAGGCACATCCCCCTCCTGTTTGTTGGCCTGTTTCCACAGTGTATGTTGTTGGAGGTAAATCCACAATCCATCTGGGATGCCATTTGCCAAACAACAGATCTAGTTCCTGCTCACAGTGATTGAAAAGGCCCAACACCACCATGAGGTTCCTAGGAATTGGAATGTGTTTCCATGCAATTGGCTATGGGATTGTTACCGCAGCTGTTCCACATGCAATCAGCTAGGAGAGGGCTGCAATTCATGCAGAGACCATCAGCTGATCATGAGTATCACATAAAATACACATGCTGCTGCCTAAGCAAGGCAGGTGTGGGTCCCCTGTAGGGGAGTAGGGGAGGTAGACAGAGGCAAATACATATCAGGGAGGGGTGGGAGTGTAAAACTGAACATGTTCATGACACACACCTACCAGCAAAGGGTATCAAACCCCCGACCACTATGTAGTGCTATCACAGTTCGATGCAGTTATTGGACGCACTGCATGGGTTACCTGATGTGGAGCACTCAGAACATATATGTGAAGGTGAGTGACATCTGCAACAGGGATAGAGTAGATATACGGTAGGTGGCGTACACATGCCTGTCTGTATGTACAGGTGCCAGCGTCAACACATGCGCACTCACACAGGGACGCACACACATTGACACACTTGGCAGGGCCAGGAGTGCAACTCGTCACTAGTGGGATTGCCACAACACATCAATGTGCAGTTATCACATGCACAACATGGGTCATACAGAGGCTGTATGGGCAAAGGGGTACGAGGAGATGTCACACATCAGACAGCATGCATCAGTATGCCCTGGGGGGTTGTAGTGAGTGTGGATGTGGACATACGCACTATACAACACACACACACACACACACACAAACACACAGGGTGCCAGTTCTGACATGCATGGGTGCATGTCTACACGGGTGTATGGTGGTCAATTGTGCCAGCAGGTTGTACAAGGGTAGACGATGGGTATACCTTGGCGTCAGGCCACATGACAATGGTCTGCATTGTAGCTCAGGCCTGTAGTTACTGCATTTGCCCACACAGGTGGATATTGCATCCCCCATCCAGTCACCTGGGTGACTATTGTGTGTGGCCAATGCTGTACACCACATGCCATTTATATGTTCCTTAGTCCATTACATGGATGGTGTCTGATGTGTACACCTCCCACATGCATGTACAGTGACATGTGGAACTGTACCTGAGGTATCTGGCCCATTTTGTGAACACAGATTGTCATTGCATGCACCAATCTTGCCCACCTATGGCAGGGACTGGCACAGGGCAACAGGTTTACCCTTCACCTACATTGATGGCATGCCAACAGCATTCCCTGATGTCAGTGTCATCTGTCCATACAAGACATGTCATCAGGCATGGTATGTCCTTTGTGAGTCACATGTGAAGGCACCACAGGTGGTGCAGGTGTCCATTGGGGAACATGGTAGAGGTCCATTGTCTGCATGTACATGCATATTGGACAGATGGTCAGGGTGACATGCCCTCTGTAGCCCACTGCTATCACTGCTTAGCTACTATCAGTGGCCAATATGCAGTGTACTACCCAGATATTGTATGCTGCCTAGGCTTGTGTGTTCATATGACACGTGTTGAGTGTGTGCTTTGGGTAATAGTGGGGTTGCTAACTTGGATTGTCTGGCTTTGATGTCACATGTATAGGTATGGCTTTGCACCCCAGCCTCCCAGCTAATTTACATCTATTATCCCTGTATGGTCGACATTGTGATATATAGTAGGACCGCCATAAAATAAATTAGCAAAACCCCCTCCACAATTGACACACACTCACCTCTACACAGGATACAGGTGTCACGCACACACACACACACACACACACACACACACACACACACACACACACACACACACACACACACACACACACACACACCTGTCATGTCTGGGAGTAGAACCCCTACCTAACTACTTTATTACACTACAGCACTACACCATTACAGTACATGCCACTGACATTACTGGAGTACTATTTCTGTACAGATGTATTTCACAGTGAATGACATCAGCAGGTTTACTAAAGTAGGGCATTTCAACTGTACTGCAAGTGACTAGCCTAAAATGCACTGTTCCCTACACAGACACTGAGACACACCCATAACATCCACAACTGACAAGTGTGGGTATAGAACCCCTGATTGAGGTTTATATCACCCCACAGCATAGAGCTGTTATAGGGCACACCACAGGCATTACTAAAGAACTTTCTCCCCAAAGTATTACTTAACATCGAATGACATCAGCAGGAATGCCAATGTAGGGCATTTGAAATGTACTGCGAGTGAGTAGCCTATGATGTTTTGCTCCATACACAGACATTGCAACACACACAAAACATGCAGAACTGCCATGGGTGGAGATGGAACCCTACCACAGTCCTACACCACACTACATCAGTAGGCAGTTACAGGACACTATACAGAGTTTACTGGGCTATGATTTTCCCACAGGTGTATTTCTAGGTGAGTGACATCAGCAGCCTTGACAAAGTCAAGCATGTATATTGTACGGGTTGTGAGTGGCTTAAAAACATTGTTGCCTACTCAGTCAGGCACACACACACATTCACACACCATCACATACACACAGTTGCCAGATCTAGGGGTTAGAACACCTACCTCACTACTTTATCACACTACAGCAGTATGCAGTTATAAGGTTCACTACCGAGATTACTGGGCTGTGATTTCCACAGAGGTGTATTTCTAGGTTACATCAACAGCCTTGACAAAGTCAATTATGTGTATTGTACGGGGTGTGAGTGGTCTAAAAACATTGCTTCCTATTCAGTCAGACATACGCACAGATTCACACACCATCACATATACAGAGTTGCCAGGTCTGGGGTTAGAAAACCTACCTCACTACTTTATCACATGAAAGCAGTTACAAGGCATGCTACAGAGATTACTGGGCGAGAATTTCCCCAGATGTGTATTTCTAGGTGCGTGACATCTGCAGCCTTGCCAGTGTTGTGTATATGAACTGTACTGAGTGTGAGTAGCCTAGAAAGCATTTCTCTCTACACAGCCAGAGACCGAGACATGCACACATACACACACTCACACAGTTGCCAAGTCTGGGGTTAGGACTACTACCTAACTAGTTTATCAGTACAGCAGTACACAGTTATGGGACGCGTCATAGGGATTACTGAGATACAGCTCCCGCAAAGGTGTATTTCACATTGGATAACCTCAGCAGACTTGTCATGATACTGCTATGGAGAGGGCGGTGTGTGCATGGGCTGTAACACATTCATGTTGGGGTTGACATGCCACATGCGGGCACACACAGGGTCATATGCCACAGGTACATGTATTCAGCTGCTAGGTGGCATCCTCCTTGTACAGTCATATTGCACAGCTGGCACGTGTATCATGCCGTCATGCTGACAGATACTGGTGACTAGTATCTGCAGTGAGTGACACCTGTACCTCATGTGTTTGGGGTCCTTTGATTGTGTGCTGGGTGTGACAGGGCCAGATGTCTCCTTGTCATGGTCACCCACTTCAACACATCTATGTCCATCTAACATTGGCGTATTATAGTGTGTTGTCCTTACATATATGTCTGTATTCCTATCCACTGTGTATGCGAAGCAGGAGTGGTGCATACTGACATGTGTCTGCACTGAGAACTGCAACTGCCAGATATGTCTGATCCAGTGTTGTTTGCTGACATGGCCTTCTTGTGTTTATGTGTGTGAGCATGCCCAGTATGGGCTTTCAGTATGTTTTTGACTGACATTGCCTTCATTCCTTTAAGTGTGTGAGCATGCTCAGTATGGCCATCTATATTGCATGTGTGGATCAAGTCCAGGTGGTTTGTACTGCAGTGCTGACCTTTGTGCTGTAAACCGACAAGTAGCATGCTGTGTCTGCAGGGTATACATCAGTCATTTGGCATTGGCTGCTGCTACATTTCTGTTTAGCAGGGGGGACACCAAACCATTTCTACACAGGGGTGGGGGGGCACACCTGACTGTTACCATAAGTGTACATGGGATAGTGGGGCACACCTTACACTTTTACACATTTGCTAAGACTATACTGATATGTCGGGTACACCCTTTCAGTCTGTAGTCTTACCTATCGTGCTGGCTAGATGCATACCAATGTACTACAGATCATAGCTTTCACTCCCTACATATTAGTTTCTGACTTCCTAGCCTTCACAACTGACATCCAACTGGCTGGCCTGCTGTAGTCTCTCTGTGTAGGGCTGGGGTAGGGGTTAACCATGGGGCTCATTCAGAGGCCATAGTACAGCATTTGTTTGTGTTTGTCTACACCAATCCTGCTGGCTGTGACTGTTGTTGGGTATGTGCCCCCCAGACTGGCATGTGTGCGTCACTTACCTTGTGGGTGTCCCAGTATTGAGGGTGGTGATGCAGGGCTGCCTATGTCGGATGTACATAGTACACTCCCTATACATGGTTGAGCATAGGTAGTGTCATGTTTAGCATCCCTTTTACTGTATGTGCGAGTCGGAGAGAGGTGTCATTCCCTGGGTCCCTATTGTGTCAGTGCATGTGCTATGCATTGCATCTTAGCCAAGACCAAGGCATACTAGGCACATCTCCTTCTGCCTATTGGTGCAGGCTGAGGTTTTTCCTCCTCTGAGTCACTCTGCATCTGTGCAGGCCTTGGCACTGTTGGGGGGCTGTGTGACCCTGCCCCATGCTGTTCCCGCTGCAGCTGTTTCCGCAGGATCATATTGTGTAGCATAGAACATACAAGGAAAATTTGGGTACATGTAGTTGGTGAGTACTGCAAGGCTCCACCGGATGTGTTCAGGCACCGGAACTGTGACTTGAGCATCCCAAACACACGCTCTATTATGATTCGTGTTTGTGCATGTGCATCATTATGGAGTTCTTGTTCAGGTGTGTGTGCATTTCTGATAGGTGTTATCAGCCATGGCTCCAGTGCATATCCAGCATCCCCCACTAGGTGACCATGTGGGATGTCCCTATTGGCAAATCTCTGGTACAGCTGCGTCAGATGCCAGATGTAGGAATCGTGGAAGCTTCCAGGGCAGCCAGCACACACATTCATTATTATGCCCTGGGCATTGCATATGACCTGGCAGTTGATGGAGGGGAAGCCCTTGCAGTTGATGTAGACCGTATCTCGCTCACCTGGTGGTGCTTTAATGCATATGTGCGTGCAGTCTATGGCACCCACTACCTCAGGGTATTCTGCTATCTTGTGAAAGAGATGCATATTGCTGGCCAATTCCTCATGGGTGACTGGGGAAATATACATGCTCACCGACATGTGCTGACATGGCATCCAGGAACTGGTGGAGTACCCTGGATGCTGATGCTTGTGAAATCCCCATCATATCCCCAGTTGGTCTATGGATGGTGCCTGTAGCTAGTATTCTTAGACCTACGCATACCTTGGTATCAACTGGGATGGGTTCCCCTCTGTTAGTTCTGTGTGTAAGGCGTGGCTGGCACAGCTCAACAATTTGCTGCAGGAGGTCCCTGTCCACCTATAATGCTTCACTATCTCCAGCTCATGTAGCCCTTGGTAGGTTGCCCTGGATCTGTACACTTTTCTTCATCTCCTCACAGTGGGTTGCTCAGCAGCATTCACATCCTTACCAACCTCAGCCTCTTGGACATGCTGGTTTATGATAGCAAAAGCAGCCCCTAACATTTTTTCTCTTGCTTTCATTTTGTAAAATGTCCCCATCTGTATACACTGGTGGTGCAGGGTTTTTGAGAAAAACAAGGGGGAAAGGTGTTTGCATAGTTGATAGCTGTGTGATGGGCTGGGCTAGTCTGCTACCTGTGTAATTGGCTGATTCTGATACATTTCACCTGTCAGCTAAGCTAGTTCTCCTTGATTACCTTCCTACTGCTGTTTTCCCTTCCCATTGCCTCCCTCTTTATGCCCATGTGTGTGCTGCGCAAACAGAGTGCTCATATGTGCACAGAGCTGCTTTTTCCTGGTTATACTTCCTTTTTCATCCTGTAGGACCTGGTGCGCAGTGTGCACACCCGCTTACACTGTGCTAGGCAGACTTAGACACATCCCTGGCTTAGCTGTGCTAACCTAGGAGCAATCTCGAGCCACAGGTCTTCAATCCACTTACAGTATGCCTGACACCCCCCCATGACGTCACCTATATCTTAGTCTTGCACCCAGCTATTTATACTCTTACACTCTTGGGACACTCTGGGGAAATCTGGGATTCAGTAACCTTTCCCTCATTTGCATAGGATTGCCTACTAATGCATAGTTATATGTCCCACATTGAGCCTCCCCCTTAGCAACCACTACTCACTGGCCAAGTTGTCTTTTGCCTGCCATTGACTTTCATGTCAGAATACTGATTTTTGTTAGAATGGTCATTTTCAGTTTATTTTATTAATTCCGCCCCAGTCCCGTTTCCGTGTCGCTGCCCTATGCTTATCCAGGCAAGATTGGCGAAGATAAAATTAAACGTTTATTTTTTTCTTTTACATTTTGCAATGCCAATGGCCTTCTACTTGGACATTGGCATGCTTCCTCAGTGATATGCAGCCTTTATTTGGAGCTGTCATAGCTCTGTTTTGTAGATTGCTGAACTGTACTCGGTTACTAATCGAGTACATTTCTGCACACTGCACCCGTCCTGCATGGACAGCTGCCAGCTTCCTGGATCGCATATTACCCTCATTTGCATGTTTTTCACCTGCAAATGAAGGTAATTTGCATACAGGTGCTCGGTCCATGCAGGATTAGCCTAAGAGCTCACTTGCACATTCCGGGAGCTCATTCCTGGATTGTACGTCGGGCCATATTGCCGAAAATAGCTCTTAAACTAATCCTGCATGCTATAAAGAGCTTCGTAAATCTGGGGGAAATATTGTGCCTTTCAAATGTACAGATATAGATAATTAAAATAACATACACCTGATATACAGTGATTCCCAACTGTGGCAACCAATGAAACAATGAGCATAAGAATGTCACCTAATCTACTTTTGTCTTTAATAGTTTCTATCACTTTGAGCTTAAGAGTGTATTCCTGACTCATATCTGCTATATGTTTAGCTAAAGAGTGATTGTTATTGTATGTTCTTATATCTCTGACATGGTATTTCATCCTTTCCGCCGATTAACGATTATGTGACATTCATAATGAGACAGAGTGTAGGGAATTGTTTTTGATTCTACACTGCAGGAAGATAAAGGAGGTTTACATGACTTTGTACATGAACACATAAATGGCATGTGGTGTACAGCATTGGCTACACTCAATAGTCACCCAGGTGACTGGATGGGGAATGCAATACCCACCTGTGTGGGCAAATGCAGTAACTACAGGCCTGAGCCACAATGCAGACCATTGTCATGTGGCCTGATGCCAAGGTATACCCATTGCCTATCCTTGTACAGCCTGCTGGCACAGTTGACCACCAGACACCCGTGTAGACATGCACCCATGCATGTCAGAACTGGCACCCTGTGTGTTCTTGTGTGTGTGTTGTATGGTGTGTATGTCCACATCCACACTCGCTACAACCCCCCAGGGCTTACTGATGCATGCTGTTTGGTGTCTGACATCTCCTCGTACTCTTTGCCCATACGGCCTCCGTATGACCCGTGTGGTGCACGTGATACCTGCACATCAATATGCAGGTATCACATGCACCACACGGGTCATACGGAGACCAAATGACCTGTGTGGTGCATGTGATACCTGCACATTGATGTGTTGTGGCAATCCCACTAGTGATGAGTTGCACTCCTGGCCCTGCCAAGTGTGTCAATGAGTGTGCGTCCCTGTGTGAGTGTGCCTGTGTTGACGCTGGCACGTGTTCATGCAGACAAGCATGTGTACGACACCTACCATATATCTACTGTATCCCTTTTGCAGATGTCACTCACCCTCACATATATGTTCTGAGTGCTCCACATCAGATAACCCATGTGGTGCATCCAATAACTGCATTGAACTGTGATAGCACTACATAGTTGTTGGAGGTTTGATACCCTGTGCTGGTAGGTGTGTGACACAAAAATGCTTTGGTTTTACACTCCCACCCCTCCCAGACATGTCCTTGCCTCTGTCTGCCTCCCCCACCCCCTCTCTGGTGGATGTGGAGACCCACACCTGCCATGCTTGGGCAGCAGCATGTGTATTTTATGTGATGCTCATGATCAGCTGATGGCCTCTGCACAAATTTCAGCCCTTGCCTAGCTAATTGCATGTGGAACAGCTGTGGTAACAATCCCATAGCCAATTGAATGGAAACACATTCCAATACCTAGGAACATCATGGTAGTGTTGTGCCTTTTCAGTCACTTTGAGCTGGAACTAGATCTGTTGTTTGGCAAACAGCATCTCAGATGGAATGGGGATTTACCTCTAACAACATACACTGTGGAAAGAGGTCTACAAACAGGAGGGGGATGTGCCTGACCTGACTACAGACTGTAAGTGCTGCTATACTGCATTTGGAGTAATGTTGGTTTAATAGTGTTTGTCTGCATATGCCTGTCATACATGTAGTAATACCTGCCATGTCAGTTTCATGTATATGAGGAATCCCCATCTGCAGGGTCTTCTGCAGACTGGGCAGTGTTGTGCCTATGGTTTCATGTGTTATTCACAATGCATCTCTCTGTGGAATGCAGATGGTAGTGTGAGGATTGCAGTCTGTAGATGGTGAAGGCTGTGACAGTTACTTACTTCATATCCCTCATAGAACATATGTTGCAACAAATACCGTTACAATGGAAAATATACAAGGTTATCACAGCAACATGTCTATACTGGCCCTGTGTATGTGCTGTCAGCCACACCGCTGTCAACATTTGTACATATGGTGTGCATGACATGGTGCATATGTGCTGTACGCCATAAATAGTGTCATCATATCTGATAACAAGCCAATGATATATCAGATTGCTACACATCTCATGTACAGTAGGGGTTATATTTCATGACATAAGCTGGACATACTGTGGATGTTTGTACAGTATTGAAGTCTGTGTAGTGATGGTGAATGTTGGCAGTCTGTGTATTGTTAATATGTATTGTAGCCTGTGTATAGACTGTGGTAGATGTCATTGTCCTAGCTCCCCTTCTATCAGATCTTACCTGCTGCCCAACTGTATGGTACCGTTTTGCCATACATATTTGTAGGGCCATACACACACATGTCCCATATCACAGACAGCCATCAGACCAAACTGTGTAGCAGCCCAGTATATGTAGGTACATTCTGTGACTGGCACATATGAGGATGGTGTAGAACAGATAGTCCACATACTGCAATATTATGCTTGCCTATCATACGTGGCTGTGGCTGTGTTCACATTAGTTTTGGTTATGCACTGTCACACAGGTGTATCTTACCCTGTGTTGTGACATGGCTGTTGAGCCTGCTATATATGCAGGTACATGTGCATTCCCCCATACAAGATGTAGGCCAGTATTGTGCCAGTCTGCCTGTAGCCTGCACAGTGCACTGTTACTTGCCTAGCAACTTAGTGTACTTAACCAGTGGGATATCATGTGCAGATACTTGCCAGATGTATTGCTGCTGGGCCTCCCTTAAATGTCATGTATGTCAGACAGACCCATGGGATGCTGTACAGATGTATGTCAATATCTAGTAGGTAGTATGTGTCCATGGCACCCCTGTACCAGCAGTCATTATGTGTCAGGCCAGACAGGAGTGTGTAAATCCAACACCTATGGTGCCAAAGGTATACTAGTTGTTATGTGTTATACCCATCTACATGGCTGTCTACATCCATATTGTCAGGCCTGGAACACATGTGATGTGCTAATGGAATATGTGTATACCTCTGGACTGTACAGGGTGTGTGTGAAGATCCATATATAGTGGCCAATATCTCTGCTGCACTCCACAGGGGCATTACATGCTAGCAGCAGTACTTTACAATGATTTCCATAGGATGTCTGTCAGTAGCCAATGGCATGCATGTTATAAGCAGATTTCAGCATCCACACACACCATGTCTGTGAAGACAATCCCAATGACAGTAGCAACATTCTAGTAATATACCTGCTATACATACCTGACATCCCCTTGCATTACGACATTGGGATTGTAGGGGCTAGGATACAGCTACACTTCATGTCCAGGACATATGGTGGAACTATATGTACATATACCTATCCAGATAGCCATATATATATATATATATATATATATATATATATATATATATATATATATATATATATATATATATATATATAAAACAACAAATGTGTAATACATTGAATTACCACTGTCATGGCAACCACACAATATAATTCCCTACAGCATGTGGCCATGGTCCCTTCACATTTCCTGTGTGATGGACATCCATCCTGTGAGTGGGCATCAGTGATACAGGCAGCACATAGCAATACCTCTTACAGGAGAACATGCACACTCAGAGCAGACACATATTTGTAGGAGGTTCAGGAACTACAGACAGACTGTGGGCAGAGTTGTGTAATGCTTTGCATAGTACTGGTGTTACAGGATGTGTGTGTGTACATACTAGTGTACCTTGGAATGCAGTCTGTCTGCATAGGTCACTACTGTGGGCCTACCTCTTGCTGGGCAGAGGTATGCCTATCATGTGTTGTCCATCCACAACACAAGCCCTGTGTCAGTTATGACACTGGCAGTGTGTGTGTGTGTGTTGCGTGCTACCGGTACATGGCTACATCCATGTCTATATCTAACCTCAATTCCCTGACTAAGGGTATGTTGCAGACTATCCCGTAACACCAGCACCTTGCTTAGTGCATGGCAACAGTGTTTGACATATATGCCTGTGTTCCAATCTCTGTCCCCCATCTACATACCAAGCTCTGCACATTTGTCATGCTGTTGGGGGTTGTTCTGAGTGGGCTGTGAGTATATCACACTGCCATTGCTGACATTAGTACACTGCTGTTGTATCCCCCACACATATATTGGGGGTGGGGTCACATATGTCTGGGTGTCACCTACACAACACATGTGCGCCCTTATGCACTTCAGAGTCTAGTTTATGTAACAGTGGTATATGGTCTTGTATTATTAAGTTCAGGTGGGGAGCACCATAAATGACCTAGGCTGTTACAAATGTGGGTTTATCAGGGGTGAGCTGCCACAAGGTATGTGGATGTACTATACCGCATACTCCACCTATATTGCAACTACTAACATGACTTGGAGTACTGCAAGCCTACTGCTTCCTGCAATACTGACTGTTCTGTGCATTATGCCTTGTTATTTTTTGGGTACAACCCATTTGATCACAAAACGTCTTTACCTCCTATGGAAATTGTACAGAGTGTAGATAGAGGCTGCTGAACTACACACCTGCAGTACATACTGTTGATTGTGATGTACCCTGTGGCCCAGTCTGTCAACACTATTGTTCATTCTGAAGGGCTTGGCTTGGACTGCAACAGTTGTGAACCTTTCCAGACTACTGTATAAGTATAACAAGACGTAAAGTGTGTGAGGCCTCTCAACCCCATTAACGGTGCATGTGGACATTGTTATATTTGTTAATCTGCAATTGCTATCTACAGATGTATGGCCATATATACCTATATAGATATATTCACCTGCTAACATATATATAGGTATATGTGCATATATAGCGATATATAACTATATAGAGGTAGTAAAACAACATAAATATTTGAATACATGTGTATCTATACATGTATGGGTATGTTGTATCTGTTAAGGTTGCACTATAGTTACAAACGCAGACATCTATATGTTGGTATAAATTCTCTGCACTGTTGCATGACAGGACAGGCTGATATGTTTCTGAAACATTGAATATATGTGTACCTGTCATGGCTTAGTGATACATTGGTTTGTCTGGGGTGTTTAGGGTCCTTGGTTTGAGCCTTGCCAGAGTTGTTTAATTTGTTGCTGGCCAGATCATGGCCCATTGGATAGAGTGATTAAGGCATCGTACAGAAGTTGTAAGCACGTCTGTGTTCTGCCCAGTAACAAAATAAACAGGTCCTGCAAGGCTCATAACCAGGACCCTGCACATCATACACAAAGTGATTTACCACTAAGCCATGGCAGATATGCATAATCATGATGTTTGCACATACATGTCATCCAGCCCAGGTATACAACACTACAGAGAATGTATTCCACTATGTAGATGTATTTGTGTGTGTGTGTGTGTGTATATATATATATATATATATATATATATATATATATATATATATATATATATTCATCATTGAATGGATATAACATATCTATATATGTAGATATAGGTATAGACATAGCTATATACATATACACATATATATATATATATATATATATATATATATATATATAAATGTATATATTTATATATATATATATATATATATATATATATATATATATATACATATGTAAGCCAATACATACAGATATACATAGATACGCATACAGCCAACGATATATATGTATATAGTTCATAGTTCATAGTTTATTACTAAGCTAACTGCCCTTGGGAGCCATTTCAAGCTTAGCCAATTATCCCTTGTGAGACTCAAACCCTGCACCTTGTGTTTGTAAGGCAAACACCTTAGCCATTAAGCCACCCTCCCACATGTCCACATATAGACAGCACTAGGAATGCATATCTGTCAGCATATATATGGCTCACCCTTCAGAGGGAGAAATCCATGTGTCCGAAAGCTGGTAGGCCTAAAGTATGTTCTCAACATTGCACAATCCTGCAATACATGCATAGAATGTGCAATGTGCGAATGCCAATATGCATTCACTCATTGCAGATTAGGCAATTTGATTGTGGATGCCACTATAGTGGTTAAGGGGAATAATTACTTATCCCCACAGTAGTGCACACTAGGAGTTCATATATCACAGTAGGGGGGTTGTGGGGGGCCCAGCCCACCAGAGGGGGATGCAAGGAGTCATGCCCCCCACCATTACAATATGTATTCCATCCTGCAGTTCGAGTGTCAGTGAAGGTGCCTGTAGAACTGCAGTTCTCTTAACTGTGGTGCAGTAAGAAATGACGGGTTAGTCCTTTCTGTTTGCAGAAAGGGCTGTTCGAAGGAATGATTGTCCTCCTGTCAAAGGTGAACACATATATATCAATATAGGCATATATGGACATACATCTGTAGATGGAACTAGGAACATAACCACAACATATATGTCCACGTGCACCATTGATGGGTTTGAGAGACCAAAACAACATACATCTGGCATGGATAGGTATTCCCCCCCAGCCAAATATGTCTGGTCTGCTATACAATACCAACCTTAGCAGACCCCATAAGCAGGATGCTACATGACAAGGGCAGTATGTGTTAATAGTACTCCATCCCACCTGTAGGAAGTAAGGCTGGCATTACTAACATATCATGCAGTACAATCAAGTGACATGTCATGCTTGGGGGAACCCCCTGGGGAGGTGCAGTAAGTAGCTGGGATCCTCATACAATCCAATAGCCCTACACTTGACAATGGTTCACCAATTTTGGCAAGGACATCTACAAACCCACCATGTCAACTGGGAACTACCACATAGTAGCCTGATGACCGTGGTCTGCAGGGACATGGAAGATACCAACAATGAACCATGGCCAATGTCACTGGTTATCTCAACACATGGGACCCTGCCAATGTTGTACTTGTCAAAGGCAGGGAATACAACCTGAACCTGGTATACATCCTCAACCCAATCATGGCAGGTGTAGATGAGGGTTAGGAGGTGCACAATGCCTATGTAGATCATAGCAGGCTTTTGTACACCATCCTGCTTGTAGGAATGTGTGTAGTTGTTACAGGATCTACCTCTGTTCACAGGATATGTTTCCACCAGGACTGCTTGGCATATGTCAACATACCACAGGCACCATCCCATGGGCATACAGTCCTTTACAGGTCATAGATGTGTCAATGCTCTGTGAAGGACTGTATGCCCACGGCACCACCCCGTGGACAAGACTGCCATAATAGCAGTTACTGTTGCATCTATCCCCCCACATAAATGTCTGTAATATTGTACAGTGTATGTAATCAGGTTGTTAGTTGTTGTCTACTCCATTCACAGTAGCTGAGCACCTCACACCCTCATAAGGGTAGGGCTATGCCACCGGCATTGCCACACATATTTTACTTAGGTGAGGATCACAGTAGAGTGTGGAAAGGGACATACACCCTGCTGTTAGCATGTTCAATGTCATCCACATTACAGACTGCATATATAGCACTGTGTGGTTGTGCCTATCCTGTCTCGGTGGGATTACATGTGCAACAGATGTGTTACCTATACGGGGACATACCTTCATGTGTACAGTCCTGTACCTGTACTGCATCCTAATCAAAGGCACTGTGTGTTGTACCCAACCATGGCATGTGTACCACACACTACACTTTCTGATGTCCACTGGAGAAGGCCTGCTGACACCACTACACCGGTTAGCCATGTGGCACATGGACAAACACAACACAATCTGAATGATACTGGTGTCAACAATACAACATTGTTAATTAAAGCTATGATGCATCATGGCTGCACAGCTACACCTTCCAAGATATTAGCATTTCACTGTACTGCTGACAGCATGCTACACATCCTTCCATTGCTACACTGTTGTACAGTCACCCTGTGCATCAGAACCATGTTAGCCTGTCCCTGCATCAATATTATGGATGTCAGGCACTGGCACAGGTATCATCATATGCACAGGGTGTGTTTTTGGTTTGCCAGAGGCCTAGGCTGAGCCATACAATTGACAACATGTGTGTGTGTGAGAGGGTTGAATATTGTTATGGGCTACTGGTGATGTCGTATGTGCAGGTATGTGGTTGCCCTGGGTTCGTTGTTTATGTGTGTGTGTCTGCATGCACACAGTTCTTCCATGTGGCTGCCCTATACAGGGAATTGTGGGACAGCTGCAGACTGTACCTGGAAGGGTTTGCAGCTCACCGTCTCTGGCCATGGTCACGGGACCTGTGCCTGGCAGGGGTGCTACAGGCAGTATCAGGTACAGAGCCAGACTGTGTACTGTCCCCTGAGTTTGACAGACATCCATTGGATCCAGGTCCCTCCTGGGACTGGCCAGGGCCACGTGCACATGGTCTGCTCTCATGGGTTGTGGACAGCTCCCCCACAGTGTTGGGGCTGGTACTGCCACTACGGGAGTGGCTGTGACTGTTTGGATGTCCACGGCGATCTCCAGCTGCTGGTGTTGCTGGCATATGTCCATGTGACCGTCGCAACCATTCCACCCTGTCCTGATGAATGGACATGACATTTTGGATGAGTTCTAATGTCTCACCCCACCATCTATCCATGACCTCAGTGTAATTATTGATGGCAGCTGCTACATCATGGATGCTGTCAGTTACAGAGGTATGATGAGCCCTCTGCACCCTTAGACCCAGCCTGCTGTACCGTTCCATTCATACCTGTGCCTCTATGACAGTCTGGAACATGCGTGTGGTTGAAATAAATGTTGCACATCTGCCAGGAGTATGATGACCAGCAGTGCTCCTACAAGCACCCCTGCACATCTTCCTATGTGATACCCCACCAGACATCTGGCTATGGCTGCTGTGTCCTGACACACATGCCATAAATACCACACTGTCCTTGCCCATGCCAACCATAGGCTGTCCTTCAGCTAGGGCCAATGGTGATGAGGTGTGCAGAGGCAGTGTGACTGCAGCGTGGATGGTGTGGATACATGTGGGTTGTCAATTGGTGGCCCAGCTGCAGTCCCTGATGACCCTTCCTGTGCCTCAACACACTTATCTTCATGGTCACTGTCTGTATCAGTGACATCAGATTCTCTGTGAGGGGGACCCAGCCCCACCTCGCCACCTGTATGGGGGAAACAGGGAACAGACTGTAAGACCTGTACAACACCGCTAAACAGTAAACACACACACACACACACACACACACACACACACACACACACACACACGTGTGTGTGCAGACATGGCCACACTCACAGACATACACACATGCAGTCAACATACAAGGCTACCCATACACTACACCAGACAGCACCTACAGACAGCTCCCACAACCCCATAGAACACACAATAGCAGGCGATGGTGCAGTACAGTATCACACACATACCTGTAATTACACACATGTCAGCATGCAGGACATGTGGGGCTGAACAGCATGCAGTGCAACTGTAGTCAATCCCCGTTACCAACATTATACCTGGCTGTGATGCATGGCTTCTGTTTGTAGATGAAGGCCCTCCCCCTGGAACCCACTGCACTCATGTCTATAGCATTGTTGTGCATGTGTTCAGCACCCTGGCATGTACTGTGCACCATACCTCATGGTTGTGAACACCATTGCAGGATGTGTCTGTGCATGTCAGGTGTGTTTCCACTGCTGCTCACAGTCTCTGTGTGTTCCTGCTGCTTGATGTGTATTCACATAAGTCATCATCAGTGGTGTATGTATGAGTGGTAGATTACCATTAGACCAACCACAGAGACATTGTACTGTACCTATGGTGAGTGTAGAGACCATTTTTGACCATGATTGGGCACTGGCTGATGTTGCCTGTGGTACACATAGGTTCATAAGTGAGTACTGTTCTATTGGTCCTGGGTCCTGCATAATCCTAGCCTCAGGTGTTCCCTGCCATGCACTACCCAGTAATGTTATTCCCCCATGCCCTGTCAGGCTATGGCACAAACATGTCACCCAGGGTGTATTCCCCATTCCCCATCCAATTGCAAAGTGTTTCTGTCAAGAGAGCCAATAAGTAGCATTGCCTGACATGCATGGGTAGCCCGTTCCAGAGTGTGGTGATTCCCCAGGACAGGGCCTTATCCCTCCAGTATGTTCTGTGTAAAGTGTTGATTAGGTTTAGGACCCTGGAGCGTGTGTTAGCAGAGGGAGTGGGACATCATTATATGTAGCATGTTCAACTGCTCTGTGTATGACATAGCCATGTATGTTGGGCAGATGTCAGCTGTGCCTGGGCAATGTGCACTGGAGTGTAGCCACAGTTGTCTGAGATGGGCTGTGTATTGCATGTGTTTGAGGCTGGTAATCCCATTAATGAGGTGTGTGCTGTGTCAGTGCACATGTACAGCATGCATTATGGGTAGGTGTGTTAGATGTGTACATGGCCTACAACTTAGCTATGACATGCACAGTGAATTGCCAAGCATAACCTTAAACCATACTCAGCGGCATCCGGCTGCTGCCTTGCTGGTATCCCAGAGGTACCTACATTGAGACGGGATAGAGTTGATGTCAGTGGCCACAGCTGTGGTATTGCTACAGGGTGGCTGCAATGTTACAGTATATCAACAGCTGAAGTCCACAGTACTACAGTTTATGCATTACTGCTTATCGGTACTACACAGCAACATACCCCACATGCATGGTCTACCTGTACAGATGCATACACTACAGTAGTCTACTGATATGCCCTGGAACCTTACCTGCATGCTCAATGTGTGGTGTGTAAGTAGCACACATCTCTATGACCGTATAGGTCTCTTGTGGGTGGAGAGGTGCTACCAGGCTGATGAGCAGCTCCTCCACTCTGGTGAGGGGTGGATGGATATTATGGCACCCCCCTGTAGCACACATCTCTATGACCGTATAGGTCTCTTGCGGGCGAAGAGGTGCTATCAGGCTGATGAGCAGCTCCTCCACTCTGGTGAGGCGTGGATGGATGTTATGGCACCCCCCCTGTTGCAAGGTGGTCACCCCACATGGCAGCAGCACAATGTCGTACTTGTCGGAGCAGGTCGCTACAGTGGTTGCGGACCTGCTCATAGGTTAGGCTTTACAACCCCACCTCATTCACCCTGCGGAACACATCAGTCGACATGGCTGTTCTCTCCTGCTGGTCCATGCTTGTCAGTGAGAAGAGCAGCCGATAGGGGTCTATATTGCAACATCGAATGCTTAAAACAGAGAATGATGTTACATCGACACATTTTCAGCAAAAGATGAAAATGTCGAATCCAAAGAACAGCGATTTCTTTCCTAGGGAAAGAAATCACTGTTCCAATCCCCGCAAAAAAAAAAAAAACACATTACATACTTCCAAACACATACACACATACCCAATCCTAATTATACCACCCTAAAAACCAGTAAACAACTAAATACACATATCCACATAACCCAAACATACATTTAACAGAAAAAAAAAACAGTAAACATTTTAAACCATATACACTTACCTTAACCCGCACCCTAACCTTAAGGTCAGTAACTCTCGCACATTTACATAAACAGCTCCAAACACATACACACTTACCTTAACCCTAATTCTACCCCTCCAAAACAAAAGTAAACAACTGAAAACACATACAAACGTAACTCAACCATACATTTAACACAGAATATAAAACAGTAAACACTTTCATACATATGCACTTATGCACTTACCTTAACCTGCACCATAACCCTAAGGTCAGTAACTGTTGCACAATCATGCTCGGGAGCTATACTGGACAAGGGACTGCACTACACTTCAGAACACGGCAAAACAATGAAGTGGTCAAACGACTTCTTTCCCAGGGAAAGAATTTGCTGAACAGCCACTTCGCTGTTTTGCTTGTTCGCTCTACATGTGTAGATGAAAACACATTCAACATAATGCATTTTTTTTGTACTCATAGGAACCCGCTGATAGATGTGGATGATGCTGGTGATGATGATCTCCTCCTCAGTGGCACTGTATGCAGGGTTTCTTGAGTGTGCAATACTCCCTGAAAGACACAATGAGGGAAATATGTCTGAGCAACTCATATGTCAAGTTTACTATAATACAATACACATATCAGTCTCCCGCCACCATATCAGCTCCAACATAATGTTCACACTACACTAGTGGTATGTGTCCGGTATGAGTACCATTGGGGCATATATTGTATTGCAAAGCACTTTCACCTATGTGGTTATGGACATGCTCCCTGTGGGGACACTAGAGTTGCTGGGCTGTTACATGTTATTTCACCTGCATGCCATTGTCACTGTCACTATGTTTCCACATATGCCTAGGTTCATAGGTTGGTACTAGGCTATCAGCTCTAGGGCCTATACAAGCCTAGCCATAACAATTCCCTGGCTATTTCTTCCCACACTATTTACTTCCCTGGACCCCTGTCTATCAGGGCGACTGACATGATCCCCGGGGTGAATTTCCTTTCTCCCATCCAATCGTCAAGGTTCTTTTGAAGAGGACCAAAGAGGCACTCTGCTTGACATGTATGGGCAATCTTTTCCAGAGTCTGGGGAGTCTCTGGGTCAGGAACCTATCTCTCCAGCATGTTTTGTTTATTGTGATGACAAGGTTTAGATCCCTGGAGCATGTGGCTCTGAGGGATTGGGATTTCTTTAAGTGTAGCATGTCCAACAGCTCTGGATTTGACATGACCTTGTATGTTAAGCAAAGATCACATCTGAGTAGACGATATGCCACAGAGTATAGCTGGAGTTTTTTAAGGCGGTCAGCATAGGGCATCTGCTTTAGGCCTGTGATTCTTTTAGTGAGGTATTTCTGTGGCCTTTCCAGTTGTTGCAGATGTCTTGAGAGGTACATACCAAATGGGGCATTGTATTCTATAATGGGTCTAATGAGAGATGAGTACATTCGGACAATGACCTCCTTTTTTCTGGATGAAAAGCCCTTAGTGATGAGGTGTGCCACATAGAAGGATTTCCTGACTGTTGTGGCGATGTGGTTATCGAAGGTGAGACCACTGTCCACCTATGTCCCTAAGTCTATTATCACAGTTTCGGTGTTTATTGTACTGCCACCTATATGGTAATTCACGGATGCATGTTTTTTTCCCAAAGGGGATAACTATACATTTCTTGGCATTGAGCTTGAGCCCATGGTTCTGGCACCAAGCATCTGTTTCTGTAAGGCCCTTTTGTAGAGTATCCACATCATTTGGGGATTCAATAATGGCTCCCAGTTTGCAGTCATCTGCAAACTTTGTTATCCAGAGTCCCTTAGTGTTGGCCTGTACTTCAGAAAAGTAGATGCCAAACAAGAGCGGTCCCAGGACTGAACCCTGAGGTACTCCACTTGTCACTTGTCTGGAGCTGGATTTGGAGTTGGCTACTTTTACAGTGTGGGTTCTATCAGTAAGCCAGTTAGCAACCCATTGGGTGATGTAGGGATTAATGCCCAGCTTAGTAAGTTTATCTATGATTCCAGAGTGGGGGATGGTGTCAAAGGCCTTGGCAAGGTCTAGATAGGCTGTGTGGACCACCTTCCCCTTGTCCATGGCTCTGGAGACTGTTTCGAAGAAGTCAATCAGGTTCAAGAGACAAGATTGGCCCTTCACGAACCCAAACTGGGTGGGGTCCAGTGTTTGAAGGTTGCCAATGTCTTTGTTTATAAGTTCCATGATAATACGCTCCATGGCCTTGCAGATAAGGCTTGTCAGACTGATGGGACGGTAGTTTCTGGGATCCAAGGTGGATCCCCCCTTGTGGATTGGGATAACTGTAGCTCTGCGCCACTCAGTGGGCACGAAACCTGAGGTGAGGCTATGATTAAATATGACACTTAGGTGAGGTGCCAGTTAATATTGTAGTTCATGTAGTAAACAGCCCTGGATGTCATCTGGTCCCATGCATGCTGTACTCTCCAAAGCTAAGAATACAGCCCTGGATGTCATCTGGTCCCATGCATGCTGTATTCTTAGCTTTGGAGAGTGCATTTTTTTACCTGTGTGGCCGTTATTACCGGAATTTGGCAATCTTCCAGTATTGAGATCGGCCATTTAGGGGGTGAGAGGGGGGGGGTGAAGTTGGCACTGAATTGATCTGCCAGGATATTGGCAATATCCTTGGGATCAGTAGGCCTGCTATGTGATTGCTGCACATCTGCCATTCTGTAGAAGTGGGGATATCTATGCATGCTGTTGGACATGTTCTGGGATTATGTGGACTATTACAGCCCACATATGTTCCATGACAGTTACACACCAGTATGTGTAGGGGTTATTTGCCAGAAGGAACACCACTCCAACCTAATGTGCACATGTTACCAGTCCACATCACATCCGTGGCCCACCATGGAACCTCATTTTCTACAGCTTCATCACTACTTTCATGTGGAACCACCTCAAGGGATGGTGTCCTCCCCATGGAGCACACACAAACATGTGTCTGTCACCCAGGTAGGTCGCGGGTATTGGGCATGGGGAGGTCCACAGTGACTTGGGGTATGTGCTTCATCACCTGGAGGCATGCAGTACACACATACACAAGGTTCAAAATGCATGTCCCTCCTGTTCATCACACAGCCCAGGTACCTTTATGTCCATGTAGATGCTGTCATGACTGTCCATGGGTGGGCACCATGTTCCCTTTGTTCCCATGTGAGGGCTCAATAGCCTCCACATTCCAAATGTAACTACCCGTCCACAGTGTTTAACCACAACATGTGTCATATACCAGCCCTGTATGCTGTCTTGTTTGTCACCCAACCAGACCTACATACCAATATGTCCCTAATACCCTTCACCAACATATATATCCCACCATTCCATACAATTGCAATGTGTTCCCAACATGAGTTACACACCTCACTCCACACTCCATCTTGCAGCCATGTACTGGTGTGTAGGTATTTTATGTATTGATGTGTGATATTCTCTCACACATGTCATGGCAGGAAAAAATTTATTGACACACACATATATATATATATATATATGTATATATATATATATATATATATATATATATATATATATATATATATATATATATATATATATATATATATATATATATATATATATATATATGTGTGTGTGTGTGTGTATGTGTGTATATATATATATATATATATATATGTTGACATACACACACACATATATCTGTCCGTATACACATATATATGTATATGTGTAGCTATCATTTTGTGTTATTTACCTATATAAATGTATAACTGTCTGAGGTTCTGTACACATATACAGCTGTGAATATGTATCACACATATATGTATCTGTATGTGGGGTGCATATGAACATCTTGACCACACTCATGTACCCTCTTTACTTCATAGCTGAACTGTTCTGCCTTGCTGCAACACAGACAGGTGTCACATGTGAACACAGACTAGCATTATGGGGGTATATATGGTGACAGACTTTAGATAAGCATATTATACTGCTATGGCAGTTGAGCATGCTATGCTGCACTTTAATATGACTGTCCTGCAGGTGGTGTGGTCTCTCGCCCATGTGTCTATCATGGTGGTATTAATGCCCCCACCTGCCGTTGGCCACAGTAAGTTACAGGACACAGATATCATGGGTCACATCTTTGCCATTCACTGCTGGTCTGCACATTTGACAGGTATGTCACACTGCACACAGGGACGGATACTACTGTCCAGTGCAGTTGTTGCGCACAACATCATTACAGGAACAAGTACTGATTGTAGATATACATCCTTTCACAGTATACATCGTATTATTCTATGCCATATACTACATGCCAGTAAATGCATACCTGTTTCACATCCCTGCTCTCTCTCTCTCTCTCTCTCTCTCTCTCTCCAGCAGAGTGATTGAGCTGATTTGAATAGACAGCAGCATACTCTTGTTGGTATTGCACATGATCAGGTGATGGCCTCTGCACCAGTCAGTGTCCACCTGTTGCTAATTGCATGCAGCCTGCTGTGTAGTACTTCAGATAACCACTGTCATGGCAACCCTGTACTATAAATTGCTGCCTTCTGTGGGTGTTGTCCCTTCAACTTTACAGTATGGATGACATCCTTCCTGTGTGTGGACATCAGTGTTTCAGACAGCAGGTAGCAATACCTCTTACAGCAGAACCTGCAGACACAGGACAAATCCTCATTTGGGTAAGGTTCCAGACCTACAGACAGCGTGTTGTTGTGTGCAATGTATCTTGTTGTTCTTACAGGGTTTCTGTGTACATGGTACCTTTTCATGGAATGTTGTCTGTCTGCATAGCTCTCAACTGTGGGCCTATCTGTATGATACCAGGGGATTGGCTGTTAGGTTTTGTCTGTGCACCACACAGGTATTGTCCCAAATATATCTGTGGCATTCTGTCTGTTGAGTGATATCAATACATGGCGACATCCATTTGTATTTCAATGTCATATCCCTGCATAAGGGTATGCTGCAACGAATCCTGTAACACCAGCAATTTCCAGGGTGTGTAACAGCAATAATGCAATTATGGCCCTATGTTCCTGCCTCTGTCCTCCACATATATGCCAGTCTTTGTCCTGCTGTGATATAGGAAAGGTTGTTAGGTAATTGCCTATCATTATTCACAGCTAGCATTACTGCTATCATCCCAGTCATGTCATGGACTCCCACACCAACTGTTGGGTCATGTCCATATATATGGGAGCAACAGCTGGTGAACATATGTGCCCTTGTACATTCCTGAGGTAAGTGTGTGGTACACAGTGTTCCTTGCCCTTGTACAGCCTTTTATGGGGGGGGTCTATGCCATTAACCTAAGCTATGGCACCTTTTCAGTGGTATAACTGTTAAGAAGAGGGTCATTCAGTGTGATGGTGAGATGTCAGGTTAAGCAATGTTATGTACAAGATACTGTGACATTAACACAAGTGCTACTTTTCCCGCTAGTGCTTGACTACAGGGTGTAATTGGAGGGTGCTGAACTACTTCTGTAATTGTTGATTTTTACGTATCCTGAAGGCAAATTCTGTTCCTACTGTTGTACTAATTGAAGGCCTTGGCTTGAACAGCATGGTATGGTGTATATACGCATTGCTTGCATCTACTGTTTTGTGTGGGCCTTGCATTCATGACTGATTACATATTTCAAACCTTATGTGGTGTCAGTACTGGCATACATTATTGTATAGTACAGGAATAAAGGTTATCTATGTATGCATACCTGTGTGCCGTGTGTTGTCCTTTGAATTGTGGGTGGGTATATGTTTAATGTCAGTATTCTCATTTGTGGGAATGGTTGTCACACTACACATTTCAAATGTGCCAGTTGAATAGCTTGTGGCTGAGAGATATACTTTGCACCCAGTACTTCCACACTACTTCTACATATGTATGGCTACTGATACCTTTTGTGTGTGTACATGTGTATGTACCTATATATATCTCATATGGCTACATATATATATATATATATATATATATATATATATATATATATATATATATATATATGTATATGTGTGTGTGTATCTATAAATATATATATGTACATATATATATATATATATATATATATATATATATATATATATATATATACATATGAACATATGTATGTATCTATATACAATTGCTGTTATATGATTATTTGTGAGTCATACATTAATATCTATATCTACATATAGCTGTCTATCTGTCTACATTTACAGATATATATATCTGTCCATATGTCCATACATGTTCGGCTTATATTCTGGCCTGTTCCTCATTCACTTGGCAATTGTCAATGATCGCAGCATTGAAGTCAGTAAGTAGTGGCAACACTTTTATGTTTCAGACTTCATCTCCTTCTACATATGTGTTCTGATACATTTACCTGTGTAACTAGCAACATTTTAAGTGTAACAGAGCATTAATTGACATATATCCGTTTGTACCCACAGTGTGGCATACTTTGTCCAGACGCCTTGCATTAACAGGTTATGCAGTGTGATAATAATATATCTCCTGTACTGTTGACTGATTGTGCTCCAGGATATGTTTGTGAAAACTTCAGGTTTTGTATATCCGCCATGGTTTAGTGATATATCACTTTGTGTATGGAGTGCAGGGTCCTGGGTTTGAGCATTGGAGAGGCAGTTTATTTTGTTGCTAAGCAGAACAAGGGATGTTGGCTACAGAGTGATTAAGGCACTTTTAAGTAGTTGTTAGTGGGTTTGCACGAGTTTGCATGATGGTAAGCACTGCCAACCTCCACTTATGTTTTCTTACAGTCAGTTAGCTTCAGAATTCTCAACCTGTGTAGGCATAGCTTAATCCAACGCAAACCCGCTTACTACTGCTTAAAAGTGCTTACTACAGTTTACCCCCACACTAATTCCTTTAAAAGAAAAGAAAAAGGGGTTGATAGGAAAGTGGTGAAAAATGGGGAACATAGAGGGAAGGACAGTAGGGAAAATAGCTAGGCATGTGCAGGAAGGCTATAGGAAAGGTCAATAGCTGCCCATTTCTTCTACAGCAACAGCTGGCATATACACTATATTTGCAGGTACATTTGGACCCTCAAACCCCTGGGAGAGGGGTGAGGACAACATATATTCATTGTGATGCCAATTAGACCAGATTACATGTGTCCAGTGGACATGTGCGAAATGGACAGCTATGCATGAAGCGAGATTTTTTTGTGGGAACAGATTGCCCTTTTTTTCTTTTTTTCAGGTGATAGTGGGATGTTGGGGAGGGGTAGTACGTATATTTGGGGAGGTAGGTTGGGTTGGTTAACAGACAAGACACACAAGATGCATACCGGGCCGGTATATGACACATATGCAGGGTAAACACCTTGGATGGGGAGGGGTGTTTGGAAGACGCAAGCCCATGAGCCCCAAACTGGAAACAGTAGGACTGAGGTCCCCATCCATGGGCAGTCACCACTGCACCTTCACGGCCCCGAAGGTGGCTGTGTTGGAGGCTGTGTAAGACTGGCAGGTTCACCCTCTAATAGCACCACTCGGCCCTCAAGCTGGCATAGCCGCTCTCGACTCCAGATTGAGCTTCTTACACACCATGGCCCAGACCTGTTGATGGGTGACAGGTTCCCCATCATGCTCACTCCGAGGGGCGGGCAAGCCCCATCCCCTGCAGTGGGTCCACCAAAAGGTGGTGCAGGGCCCACGGAGGAGGAGATCCCAGTCTGGGCCCCAGATGTGCTGGTTCCCGGTGCCATGGCCAGCTGAGGTGGGACATGTGGGTCTGCTGGGACCAGCCTTCCCATACGAGCTGTGTTGTCACAGGTTTATGACAGATATGGGTTAGTAACAGTCAACAGCATTCAGGATTAGTTATAACAGCATGCATAGGTATTCCCATTAACCCAACACACAAGAATTAACACAGTTGCAAAGCAAGCAGATCACATGCATATATGGAACAACAGTGGCCATTACAGGAGCATGCAGGTTTCATTTATGGAAACAGGCCACCAATATGGGTATATTTTCACATGGCACATGCATAGAAACAAATGCGAATATTTATAAACCATTAGGACATATGTCCCAACAATAGGCTGGAGTGTACACATACAAGTTGAGGAGTGTCATTGGGTTAATATGCACATATGGTAGGGGTGAGAGAGGGAGTTCAATTAACAACTAATATGTCCTTGTAGTTTTCACAACATTCTTAGTCACTGCAGTGGTCTTTCACTTACATGTATTTTTACACTACACAATGGCCTTATATTGTATACTGGTATGTTTATTTATTATTATATATGTGACCTGTGTCTTACATACAGGCGTGACAGGTTGCAGGTGTTAATCCAACATATGTTAAGAATTGCTCTCATACACTTTGGGTGAGATGCTAGAATGACAGGTTTGTTTCCATATACAATCTCTGACTATGTACATGTACATGTTTGACAGCTGCCTACAATTCTTGGAACATCACATTACATTTACAGGGGAACAGGGTACCAAGCTGGTGATAAGGGCCATTTATCTGGACATGCTGGACAGATTGGAGCAGTTGTGGGGTATGAATACGCATACAACTTTCAATTTGAACATTCTAGCAAATTCTGTACAGTTGTTGGGTGTAATTATGTATACAGCTTTCTATCTGAACATTGTATCAAAATCTGTGCAGTTGTGGGGTATGATTATGCTTACAACTTAGTAGCACTCCCAGGAGTCAAACCCCTGCTGTGTGTGACAAAATATTATAGCTAATATCACAGTACACTGTGCTATCAGGGAGCTGATGTACAGCTTTCAACTGTTTTCTATCTAAGTCTCCCTAAATTGTACAATATAACTGACTTCTTGACACTTCCAACATTGTTATGCAGAACTTCATGCCCATTTTATCTGCTTACCACGGTGTGGGTGACACAGCTTAAGATACAACAGTACTATTTATAGTATGGAACAGATCGCCAACATATGAGAGAAGAGTAAACAGAAGCACTCCAGGGGTTATACCTTTATTCACAGACTATTACACATTTATTTCTACTGGCACAGCACTTTCTAAGGCTCTTATATTTATTTGTTATGACAGTACATGCAGACTAATTACTAACCTGCCTCGCGATGCAGCCTTTGCAGCCTAGCATCATGGGCTTGCTGGTTCGCAGCCTGCTCACCTGCAGCTGTCAGAGAAATGCAGTGATATTTAGCCATACCTATCCATAGTATACACAAGCTAGGCAATTATTTACTACTTAGTAGAATGAGTACTTACTCAGTCCTGGGGCATTGGGCATCTGCCAAGACTCCTGGATCCACTGTTCCAGTACATCCCCCCTCTGCTGCTTCAGGTCAGCATGGTGGTGCCTGACCTGCTCACCAGTCCAGGGGATACCTGCGGCACTGGTGAGGTCATGGGCAAGACTGTCTCAGGCCTCCATTTTATACTGCGAGCCCTGGTACTAGCCCTGCAGTAGTCTCTGATCATGGAGTTTTACCAGGCGCCATACCATGATTTTTGACTCCTGGATGCCCCAGTGGTGTGCTCTAAATCGAGTGGCTTCACCCACCACAGCCATTCTGCCTGCAGTAGGAAGCTACAACCAGTTATTAGAGGTATTCCTGCCTGTGGAGTTTAAATACAACCATTTTCACGCACTTTACCATGATTGGCTGGTTTTGAAAAGGCTAAGCTATGGGCACACCTGCTAATATAAGGTTGGTACTGCTTAAAGAGGTTTACCACTAGGCAGATTGAATTATCTCCGCTACACATTGCTTACACTTCTTAACTTGAGCTGTGCTGCGGTTAGCATTGCTTAATAGTTAATTAGCACCATATTTGCCATTTGGCAATGATTTATTCTTTATTACAGGTTATATATGTGTCTGGTATTCGTGATTCATGAGTCCATACACTATATGAACCTGGGGAATTCTACACTTTATTACAATCACACCTCATATCTATGCTTACTGCAGTACTCCAGTTCACATATTTATGTTCTGTGGCAGGTTATCCAACATCACATTGCACATAGATTCAGTTCACATGTTTGGATTGACTTTCCTGTGGTGAGGATTAGTTTTCTGATACCTCATTCATATCTATTGCTATGATGGCCTGGTGGTTAACTACTGTGACTATAGTGTATAGGGTCCTGAGTTTGAGCCTTGCAGAGGCAATTTATTTTGTTGCTGGGCAGAACATGGGCCATTGGATCTAGAGTGATTAAGGCACTTTAAAGCAATTGTGAGCTGGCTTGCATGGATTTGTGTGATGGTAAGCACTGCTAACCTCTGGTTACAGTTTCTTACACTCAGCTTCTATGTTGCTTAATCTATGTAGGCAATGTTTACCCCCATGCAAACACACTTAAACACGCTTACTACTGTTTATTTTTGCTTAACCCTAGTGCTTTATTCATTATGACACTGACACTTCACATATGCATTTAATGCAGTACTCCAGTTCACATTTAAATGTTATTATGTAGGTTATATGGCAAAAAGATGTAAATATATGTTCATATACAGATTTCACATGGGAAATTATATGTGCTGCAGTGGGACTTGAAATGGGAATGCCTGTTAATTAGGCGGATGCTCTAACCACTACACTATTGCTGTGCTGCTCCATTTGCATATATATTCCTTGTTATCCTCTTCAGCCTTTTCAGCTGCTTTAACTATAGCTAAGCAATGGGCAAACCTGTGCACCTATGGTTAGCTCTACTCAGTGTTTTAAAAAAAATAAATAATAGGGTTTCTTCATTTTATTTGACTGTACTGCTGCTGTTAAACACATGGGGACTGTTGGTGGGGATATGCGGACACTTGTGAGCAGTCTCGCTCATTTATTTACACATTCTTCTGTTCTACTTTACAAGGGCATGTTTATTCTGATAGCTCTGCTCTCAGACATGCCCTATGCACTCGTCCATGCTCCCTGTAGCATTAGGAGTTCAGGCAGCATGCCTTCATTAATATGCATGGAGCAGTACTGTCTTCCTCTTAAACTGCCGCTTCTGTGCCAGACTAGATTAGTCCTGCATGGAAGTTTAGTAAATCTGGGGGATTATGTTATTTTTCAGCACGTTTTTTTATTATTACTTTTTATTTTATGTGCTGTAGGTTTTTCACTTAGCTCCTTCCATTATATATCATATCTGTTTTTAAATAGAAATACACAAAAAGTAAAATAACAATGGTAGTGCAGCAGTTAGTGATGTTGCCTCACAGCAAGAGGTTCTCCTGTTTGATTCTCGGCTGCAGCACCTTCTGTGTGGAGTCTGCATGTCTTCACCACAGTCAAGTGACATTCAAAGACAAGCAGGTAGGTGCATGCATGAATGGGTGTGCCTTCTTTCAAGGTTGGGTGTCAGGCTGACAACTCAACACTGTAAAAATCCACTGACAATCATTAGCGGCCTTCTTTCAAGGCTGGGTGCCAGGCTGACAACTCAACACTGTAAAAATCCACTGATAATCATTAGCGGACCAGAGTTCCACTGTGGCGACCCCTAACCGGGAAAAGCTGAAAGACTTTTTTACAGAAAAAGCAAAACAGCATTAAAAATACTCTACACAGAAAATTGAACCCACAAATGTTCATGAAACTTTCCATGATAAATCAAACTCCTATATATTCATGAAACCTTCACTCCGGATAGCCCACTTTTTTAATGTTGTAAAATTAAATGGAATAACAATGGAATATGCATATGACTGCCTTATAACATTAATATGTGTCAACATACTTATTTAAACTGTCATAGTTTTCAAAAATAAACATAAGGAGGTACCTTTCAAAATAAAAAGCCTGTAATGACATTACAGCACAACTGTATGTTTAAATAACACATGGCTACACATACAGTGGTAGACCTTCCGTAGTAAGACAGAATAAGGTTTACAGATCCACACGTCTTGTAATTACATTTTCTTTTACTTCAACCATGCTAATCTGCATAGCTGCTACATTCATGAAAGTGATTGCAACAAACATGGATATTACAATATTGCTGTATTTTCTATAATGTACAGCTTACTAATGTATGTATTACTCAGAATTCACATATACACAAGTACTATGGGATGTTTCTAGAAACTTTTGGAAAGAAATGCTAAATCATCTGAGACCTAAGCGCTAAAGGCATTACTGCACCATATACATATTACATGTGTAAAAAACTACACTGCATAACTTACCAAACAAGTATAGATCTCCCATATCTGTTATGAAATATGGAACTGGAAAAATAACATCCAAAGTAGAGTACAGTGATTTGAACCCACAAATATGCAAGACAGATTCCCATTGATGATTGCTTAATGTTTTGAGCTCATAGACATAACACTTCCTTTAATGTTGTAAAACCATATCGAATAATGATGGAGTACACATTTATTTGTCTTATAACATTAGTATGTGTCAGCATACTGAGTTTTATTGCCTTAAATGTCCATTTTTTTTTAGAAATTCCAACATATTTCAGCCACGCCGACTTGCAGTGATCTTGCATTCATGTAAATGATTAGAACAACCATAGATATTATAATATATTTTCTATAATGTAGAGCTTAATAGTGTATGTATTACTCAACTTTCACTCATACAGAAGCATACTATGTAATTTTTGGAGAAGCATTACCAATAAAGGAGAAATCCGTAGTTATCTGTTGCCTAAAAGCTCTAGGTATCAGTTAACCATGGCCATGTCAGATGTGCAGAAAGTTGTACTGCATAAGTTACCAAACAAACATAGGTCTTCCCTATGTTGTGTTCAATATTATCTACATAACTGCCAATGTTTAAAAATAGCTTATCATAAGATTTGAACCCACACCTAGAACTTCAGCAGTCACTACGGGGCTTTGCACAACAATTTCAACTACGTGACATAATAGCTCATTACGGACTCTGAAAGGGGAATATATAGAATATCAGTATCAGACAGTTATATGTGTGAAGTCCATATAAATATACAATCATAATCAAAGTTCCTTCAGAATGTATACACTGGCCCAATGTAGTTGTGAATAACCTCATAATGTGTGGAAATGTAATGTTCACTGCATTTGCATTAATATTATCAGTACAGGTACTCATAAAATACAATTAAAATAGTCTCAGGAAAAAACATATTTATACAGCATACATTTATTATAAAGTAGGTGCTAAGGTATTGATTATGCAACTTACTTTAGGCAACTGATGACTGGTGTCAGGCTTCTATGACCCTCTAGTGAAGATGTTCTGTCTCCCTCTGATGCAGATCATCATAGCAGTGAAGGACATACACACCAGTATGATAGATCCTAGCCCATCTGTGGTGCTTCCTCACAATCCATTTCCAGATGTCAGTCATCACAATGTTCCTTGGGTATCATTTGCTCATGTCCAGCATAGATGGTGAGAATCTGGGTGGTCTCCTCTCTGTTCCAGTTTGGTGCCTGGACATGCCAAAACCTCCTCTTGGTTGACACTCTCTTTGACAATGGTACAAAAACACCTTGATAAAAATGCTAATTGAGGTCCCACTCAGTTCACAGGTAGCACTGGTATGAGCAGTAAATGCATCAATCTTACATTTTGAAGTTGACTCATATAAGATGGTATTGGAGCACATTAGGCATGTGCTACAGATATTCTTGTTTACTGATTCCTGTTTGGTAGTTGCACTAAGCACTTTCCAGTTATGTTGAGGTATTGGTTAATGCACCACATTTTTAGAACTTATGAGGACTTGCTCAAATGGGATTCTAAAACATTGAATGATAATGAACCTCATTAATTATGTATGGCACAAATGGAGCACTTAAAAGCTATGTGTCGATAGCTAAATTCACTTTAGGTATAGCTGATGTACACCTACCTTCAAAGGTTAGCTGTCACCTGCTAGCATTGTTGTGGTGAAACAGACTGATATTATCACACGTGTATGTTATCATTAATCTGTAAAAATCAGCTTTTACATATTGTTAGTCTTTTTTTGTAAATTGTCTGCATTGCAGTTTGTCTGTGACATAAAAGTTGGGTATAGCATTGAACAATATGCATGCAGATGCGTAAATGACTATCACTGACAAGGATATTTTTCCCATATACAGTTGTGTGGATAAAAAGGAAGCAGCCCTGTTGAACAATAGATATGGACAGAATGAAAATATATCCATAGTCATTTCTTATTAACCTATAACATCTGTGGTATGTTTGTGGAAACTGATGAATTATGAGGATTTCTGTAAGTTGTATGTTCACTGACTAGTTTATGGATACTCTCTGATGCTCAGATCTATAGTTGCCATTGATATTATCAGAATGAAACTTTATCTGTAGTCAGTTTTGATTAACCTGTAATGCCTGTGGTATGTCTATGGAAACCAGCAAATGATGAGGATTTCAATAAGTTATATGTTCCCTGACTAATTGTACTCTCTGATGCTTAGTAATATAGTAGTAGTTGTCAGTACCTTCATTCTGATAGAAACAACATGAAGATGGCTTTGAATGTTCGCTGTTCATAGTGTTTATATGTAGCCATGAGTTCATTTTAATATGCTGACTATTTTAGTCGCTTTTTTTGTATAACTTCAGTTATGATAAGGATTCGGTAAAGTCCGTCCAGGCTCTATGTAGAGCCTGCATGGAATATATCTGTGTACACGGCCACGGCTCCCCCTCGGCAGAGAGACATACATATTAAATATGGTGTGCACCTAAGGGAGGTCACAGCAGCATGGATGGTGAATCTGTATAAGACTGACAGTGCAGCCACACACCTTTCAGCCTGTCCACCTTGGCTGAAAGGTGTACAAGACATTTTATTTAATTAAATTGCATTTTAATTTTTTTTTTTTTACATTTATGTGCTTGTGCAGTGCATTACTTAGCTAGGCTTAGCTTTGCACACATATACATCAGACATCCGCTAGACATCTAAAGTTAGAAACCAGATGCATTTAATTTTAATAAATTATTTATTTATTTATTGTTATTTTTTCTTTTTGTTCTTGTTTGCACAATGCGACACATTGCTTAGCTAGGGATAGCGCTGCATACTTAAGCATTAAACATCTGCTAGACATCTAAAAATAGAAACTGGATGCATTCAATAATTTTTTTTCTTTTTTGTGCTTGTTTGCACAATGTGACATGTTGCTTAGCTAGGTGTACTGAGGCGTATTTAGTAGATATTCTCTAGACAGCTCAAAATAGAAACCGGATGTATTCAATTGTTGTAGGTCTCCTATGTTTAGCAATGTGCAAACCTGCTCAGTGAAGCTGAGCTATGCTTACTGGGACCTTTCCAGTATATTTAAAAATATTCCAGCTCCCGTCAATATCCCAGTGGCTAGATAGGTTGACTCATGATCTATAGTGTAATAGGTCCCACTTTTGAGTCCTGGTTACTAATGCTTTTCTCATATAGTGCTGTGAAACAGTGTTAGGTGACTGAAACATCTGTTGACTTTAAATTAAATAACTGTGACATTTAGAAACAGTTAGAAAAGCTGTACGATGCTAAGCAGCACTTAAACATGGTCAATGACCTTTTCCAGTTTGTGCGTTGTTAAGCTTCACTTAAATGTGGATTGTGTGAGTTTACACAATGTTAAGCAACATGGCGTGTTTTTGAAAGTTACAGTATGATGTGGGAGCACAGGAATGCAGCCTATATAAGTGCCAATAGGTGGGAATTTCACATTATTCCTTGGAGCCTGACCTTGACTGTGAGTATGGCTGCTGGAGTTGGTGAGGTAGTGTATTTTAAGGCACAAAAGTAGAGTGTGCAGGAGTCCGGGTTTTTATTGGACTCCTGGTAGACCAATATGGACCATGGCTGCTGCATGGCAAAAAGAAGGGCTCAAAGTGTAAGTCTGAGGCCAGGGATCATTTGGCCAGGGACCTAACCAGTGCTACTGGTACACCCCGCAATGGTGATTTATGTAGTTTACATGTCAGTGTTTCAGCTCCTGTCTGCTTTGGATTTTGTATAATGGGTTCAGCGTGTGTACCAATGACTGCCTTATAAACATTAGTACTTCCATGTGAGAGCTTTGTCTCTTGTGACATTGTGTGTATACATTTCTTACATACCATTTCAATTTGTTTGATTATGAAGTGGTTGTCAGTAAACACGGGGCAATTTCTACATTGCTTCAGGATGCCCATATCCACCAGAGTGGTAAAGGACACAGTGGGAATCCTCATATCCATGGCAACAGATCCTTTATTATTGATTAAAGAGTTGTATTGAGGATATCAATTAATGTCACAAGTAGCTGTTTCACAACAGCTATGGGGACAAAGCTTGACACTGCATGCTGGTTGTCTTGTGTGCAACTTTTTATTAGAGTTAGTGCCATCATGGTATCTGAGAAAACTGTCACCCAATGTGTCTGAGTCTGTAAAGAGCACTAGTAAACACTGGGAGGAAACTGATATGTACATCCTGTAAAGGTAAGGGTGGAGAATTTAGGCAGTTATTCTGAAGCTGTACACTAATCCAGCAGTGCATATTGAAAACAAACAAATACCTTGTGAAGAATTCTGAAAAGAGGTGATTTTTTTGAACTGCTGCTGCCTGGCTACTACTACTGCTGATCTCAACACATCCTCACTCTGGTGGGATACAAAGCTCCTATTGCTTGTCTCTCACCAGGAGCAAAATGTTAGCACCATGCTCAAGATAAGAAGCCAGACACAACCTGTTTGTTGCCCCACACACTTGTCCCATATGATGCATGGCTCTGTAGGCTTGCTGTAGCCTTTTCCAGGTAGATGCCTTCATTAGCAAACTGACCAAACATTTGACGTTTGCATGTATTATGCTTTGGGTTCCAAAGGTCATAGTATTTCACTAGGGTACTGACCTGATGGTAATTAGGAGCACAGCTGCAGCATCACAATATAAGGTTAAGTCTCAGGTGACATGGATGTCAAAGGTTGTTGTATCAAGCTTCGCAGTGGCCATGATCCATGTTAGGCAACAGTTTCAGAGCAAATCATGCAGCCTCCCTTCAATAGCGTAATGTTGATGATTTGCGTGACATGGATGTGAGGCCTACTGTGGGGGGTGGGGGGCATCTTTGGACAATGTCTCTGTCCCTCCCACATATCATAGGTATGTCATACTGTACATTTATGTTCCTGGAGTACTGCACTGTGTTTCCACTTCATTTCACACAATATCCATTTGCTGTCTGGTTCTTTGGCAGACATTGTAGACTTGCAGGTCTAATGTAATGACTGCAAAGATGGACAAGATTTCTGTGCATGCATGGGCATGCACATCTTTACTGCAAAAAATTTCTACAGACAGTGTGTTTTAGGCTGTAAACCCCAAGGGTGTAGCAGCATGACCCTTACTTTGTTGGAATTGTACATGGCCACACTTGTAGGTATGATATTGCAACCCTGCCTAATAACAGTATTATGGGTCATGCAAGTGCCACAAGCCTGACAAAGCAACATACTTAATCCACCATGTAATTCCACACTGTTAGGTACTGTTTTACCTTAGAATGACACTATAAAGGTAATAACTTGCTACATGCAAGCATCTGTCAGGTGCCTTCCTAACCATGGCCTGTTGTGACATATACGTAAGCAATAATCTATTGCTAATGGCATTATCTTTGACTGCTGCAGAGATGTCAACAGTTTCCAAACTGATACTCCTACTCCATATAAACACAAAGTGTGAAAGATGCTCCTACATTAAAAAGATGCCACTACATTCAAAACCTTGACTCCATGCTCTCTCAAACACCTGTCAGTACATATGGCAATGAGCGGGGTGCCAACATAACCACCTCACCTCTTACTCCATCCAAACCTACATCAACCATACCTACATATGCAGAGGTCCATACCAGAAACATACCTAAACATCAGACACCCCAAGATACACAAGCACACTACACATAATGCTACCTCTGTAGTACACAGTACACATAACAGCTAATGCACCACTGTCTCACTGGTCAAACCCTTACTGCAAAGTACAAATTCAAACATATTAGTCATAGATGATTACATCTTGAGTCACACTGATGTCCCTCTCACTAGGTTAGATAAGGTAAAGGTCATGGTCAGCTGTCTGCGAGGTGCCAGGATATAGCATATCACATATACAGTCAAATCTGTCAACAACAGGTGCTGTTATGACTACATCATAATTCCTGTTGTGTAAGAATTGAGGCATACCTCTCTGGACTGTGTGATGACAGACATGACTGAGCTCTTGCAGTATGTGTCTCAGGCTGGTATGCCCTTGGCCATCAGCTGCATTTTACCTTCACCTAGTATGATGCCTCAATACAAACAGAAAATGATTGACTTCAATAATAGGCTTAGCACCTGGTGTCAGTCTAATGGGATTCACTATCTGTCAGCCTGAGATGACATGCTCAACAGACCTTGATACTTTGCCACTGATGGTCTTCATCTGTCACCCCTGGGATTTCAGCTGCTGGCCAAGGCTATTGCCACCCCCATGGAGCCCTTCTTATATGGTGTTTCAAGGACAGCATTTCCAATGTAAAAACCCTATATACAAATAACCTCAAGGTTATGCTGTTAAGTGCTAGAAGTATCAACAAGAAACTGCACTCACTGGAAGCTGTCCTCACCATGGAGCATGCAGACCTTTGTGCAGTCACAGACACCTTCTTCAAGGCTGTGGAGACCATCACAGCCATACCAGGCTACACCTCGTTCCTCACATGCAGGCCACAAACTGAAGGTGTGGAAACTAATATTGGTGTTGTATAAATATTCATTAAGGATACATGCACACCCACATTGGTTACACAGTATGATTCCATGGATACACTTCAGGTGCTCTTCACTGTTTGTGGGGCACCTGTTCAAGTCATTGTCAAGTGCAGGAGCCCCTCCATGAATCAGGACACTCAATCTGCTTATTTGGATCTACATGAATCTATCAAGCTACACCTGGACACCATGGTTTGGGGTGATTTATACTACCTACTGACTGGATAGATTACTCGTGCTCAAACTCATTTGCCCAAAGGTTACTCAATTTCATTATATTCATTGCCCTGGACTGGCTGGTTGACACCCCCACAAGGGGAGCAAACATACTGGATCAGGTGCTTACCAATATGGGTGACCACTGCAGCACCCACACTGTGAGGTCCCCCCTGGTGAGATCTGACAAAAAATCAGTCTTTTTCAAAGTAGATATCACACCTGATACCCCCCCCCTTGCAGCAAATACACTAAAGACATTCACCAGTCCAGATTATATTCTCCTATGGGATGGTCTACATAGCTTCGCTGTACCTCCTTCCTCAGATGTAACTGGCAACAATGCCAAGGTCTAAACCAATGTTTTATATAAACACCTGTATGACTGCATTCACTTGGCTGTACCTGACATGAGCACAACAAGCTCCCCATGGCAAAGCAAACCTGTCTGGTGGACAACTTTTGGTAACAGGCTTTACAATAATAGGAAGACACAACCATAGTGCCCTTTTTAGGTAGTGTCTCAAGGACAACATTTCCAATGTAAAAACTCCATGTACAAACAACCTCAAGGTTATGCTGCTAAACACTAGGAGTGTCTTAGCAATACAGGCTGTCTAAGGGTGGAGGGAGGGAGGCCCCTTAAACTGGAAACATTCCCGCTTCAGCTTAAACTAGCAAATAAGTGTTGCTGTGAAGTCCTCCAAAACAAAGTATGGGTCCAAATTAGCCTCATCCAAAAAGGACAACCACAAGGCATTCTATAGTTACATTTGTAACCCAAAAGGAAAGGTCCACATTTGTGCTGAACTCATAGTTAAAGATACCTCATGTACAGTGCCTGTTAACATAGCTAACCTGTTGTCTGACAGGTTCTGTGAAACCATAATTCCACTTTCCCCACCACATGTACCTCCATGACATCCCTACCACCTGTCTCCTACCTTGTATCTCTAAAGAGCAGGTTGAAAATAGCCTCTCTATGGGCAAAAACACAGCATCTATGGGACCTGATAACATCCAAGGCTGAGTTCTACATGGGCTCCAACATGGATTACTAACACCATTGGGAACTTTTTGCAATCATAGTGTAACCACTGGCTTTGTCCCAGCTGACTGGAAAGCAGTCACCGTTATCCCCTTACACAGAGGTGGTGTGTCCACTGACTCCAGAAACTATATATCTATTATCCTGACTAACCATATCTCCAAGGCCATGGGACAAATCATCACAGATCTTATCAACAATGATATAGGTAATGTTCACACAGTTGACTCAACACAGTTTGGATTTGTCAAAGGATGATCATGCCTGTTACACCTGGTGGACATATTTGAGACAGTCACCAATGACCTGGATTAGGGGAAATCTGTGCCTACAGCCTACCTTGACTTAGCCAAAGCATTTGACACTATCCTCGACTCAGCCATCATTGACAAATGTGCCCAACTAGGCATCAACCCTTATATCATTGGATGCATCATTCATTGCATCAGTGTTAGAGTTCATATAGTCAAAATAGGGGAATCCGCCTCCAATAGCAGAGATGTAAGCAGTGGTGCTCCACAGGGTTTAGTCATGGGTCCTTTACTGTTTGAAATCCATTTCTTCAAAGTACAAGCACAAAGTTTATGTCTGTGGCTGACAAGGTTTGTTGATGCCTGTAAACTGGGAGTAATCATAGAATCTCCCACATATGCCAGCATCCTACATGAGGGTTTTACTTGAACAAATGATTGCTGACAAAGTCATGGCCTTAAAAGCAATACAATTACCATTGCTTTCTGTAACAGTGATGCTCCTGCTAAGTACCACATCAATAGCAACACCTGACATACATACCCAGGGGTGGGAGACCTTGGTCCACAGGTTGACAGCTAACTTACCTTAGATCACCATGTCTCCACAATGGTAAGAAAGGCATTCTATCATGGTAATGTAATGAAGCATCAGAGACTATCCATGTGCAACTAACAGTGGGTAAAACTGCCTTCCAGTTTATAGACTACTACAGACCACCCTCCCAAACCCAGGAACCCCACTTGGCCTTCGTGAGAACACTGGAAAATATGAAGGTCTCTCCAAACACCATTATATTGGGTAACTTAAACTACCCAAATATAGACTGGGAGCATTTCTCTAGCTCCAACACCCTAGCCCAAAGGTTCCTAGAATTTATAAACTCAAATGCTATGGAACAACTTGTTACCACTCCCACAAGAGGGGAAAACATACTGGACCTGATCATCACCAACATGGGGACTCTATGCTCCAGACCAGAAGTGTATCCCTCACTGGTAAGATCAGACCATAAACTAATCTCACTAGATATTCACATCCCGACCCCAGCCCCTGCCCAGAAAACCACAGTGAAAAACTTCTCTAAAGCAAATTTCACATTCCTCAAAACCAAGGTGGAATCCTTCAAAGCCCCCGGGCCTGTGGAAAATACGGCCCAGACCGCAGAATCCTTTATAAATGCATTCTATGAACACCTTCAGGAATGCATGGATCATGCAATCCCAAATAAAACCAAGACCCAATCCTCCAAAGTTAGGCGTCCTGTCTGGTGGACCCCAGCCATAAACAAACTATACAATAGAAGGAGGAAGCTACTAAATGATAGAGCAAAATCCCAAAAAGGGAAGGCATCTCTGATCAGTATTAGCAAAAAACTACGGGCACTCATAAAATCGTCTAAGGCCAGCATCGAGAGAAAAATTGCACAGGACACTAAGGATAATCACAAGGCTTTCTTTAGTTATGTTAGGAACCTGGGTGGGAATTCCCAGATATGCTCAGAATTAGTCCAAAATGAAAACAAATACACCAAACTCACAGACATTGCCAACATCCTAGCTGACAGGTTCAGCACAAACTTCTTCCCCCTTCCCCACCAAATGGGCAAATATCGATCCCAGCAGAGTGCTGCCCCCTGACATCTCAGATGCTCAGGTAAGAGCCACCCTCTCCAAAGCAAAAAACACAGCATCAATGGGACCAGACGGTGTCCCGGGCTGCATCCTACATGAACTCCAAGAAGAACTAAACCCAAATATAAAACTACTGTTCAATCTCAGCCTTACTACAGGATATGTACCCAAAGAGTGGCATACAGCAACAGTGGTCCATCTCCACAAAGGTGGTGCCTCAACGGATCCTGGAAACTACCGCGCCATAAGCCTGGCTAGCTTGGTCTGAAAAGATATGAAAAGGATCATCATGGACCTCATAAATAAAGATATTGGGGACCTACAGACACTGGATCCTACCCAGTTCGGCTTTGTTAAAAGCAGATCCTGCCTCTTAAACCTGGTTGATTTCTTTGAAACAGTCACCAAGGCCATTGATGAGGGGAAGGTGGTCCACACTCCCTACCTGGACCTCGCAAAAGCCTTCAATAGAATACCCCACTCGGGCATTATAGATAAGCTCACCAGCTTAAATATAGACCCCTATGTCACTAGATGGGTTGCAAACTGGCTCAAGGACAGAACCCACATGGTTAGAATTGCTGGAGCCATGTCAGACTCCTAACCAGTTACAAGTGGCGTCCCACAAGGCTCAGTCCTGGGACCTCTCTTGTTTGGTATATATTTCTCAGAGGTACAGGCCAACATGGAAGGACTGTGGCTGACCAAGTTCACAGATAACTGCAAACTGGGCTCCATAATTGACTCTCCAGCCGACACAAGCATCCTACAAAAGGGCCTCATAGTAACAGACAACTGGTGCCAGAGCCATGGCCTCAAGCTAAATGCCAAAAAGTGTATAGTCATCCCCTTTGGCAAAAATAAAGTGCCCACAAATTACCACATAGATGGAAATCCATTAAGTATGGAAGAAGTAATTAGGGACCTGGGGACCCAGGTTGATAGCAATCTCTCATTTGACAACCACGTGGCCAAAGTGGTTAGAAAAACATTTTATATAGCCCACCTAATCATGAAGGGTTCACATCTAGATCAGGGGAGGTCATCGTGCCTCTTTACTCATCCCTCATCAGGCACATAATTGAGTACAATGCCCCTTTTGGGATGTACCTTACCAGACACCTGCAGCAACTGGAAAGATCCCAAAAGTACCTCACCAAGAGGATCAAAGAGCTCAAACAGATGCCATATGCTGCCCGGTTAAAGAAACTCCAGCTCTACTCAGTGGCATACTGCCTGCTCAGAGGCGATCTGTGCCTGACATATAAAGCCATGTCCAACCCGGAATTAATGGACATGCTGCACCTCAGAAAATCCAAATCCCATCGAGCTATGCGCTCAAGAGACTTGAACCTCAGCACTGAAATAAATAGGACATGCTGGAGGGACAGATTCATAACCCAGAGGCTCCCTTCACTCTGGAATAAAATCCCAGTCCAGTTTAGGCAGAGTCCCTCATTGACTCTCTTCAAGAGGAATCTTGATGAGTGGATGGGAGATCATAGATTTACTCTGGGTATCACTTCTGTGTCACTGTTAGACAGAGGCACAGTATACTAACCTTGAAAAAGGGCATAGCAAAATTCATTTAAAATGGGTGGCGAAAGCCAAACACACTCTGGCTAGGCTTGTAAATGCCCGAGGTCAGATAGCCTAGTATGATCCTATGAACCTATGAGTGAGAGCATTGTCTCCAGGAAAAGTAGCCATTATAACCTCCATGTCCTCTTCCCTCAGCAAACCAATAGTTGAATGCAACAGCCCTTTTGGTATGTAACTTTCCAAGCACCTGCAGCAATTGGAGAGACCACATAGGTTCCTCACAAGGGGAATTCAGGTCTTCAGCATATGTCCATGGGGATCATCTGATATCACTGTCACTTTAGTGTGTGTCATACAGACTAATCAGAGGTGATTTCTGTTTTGCATACGACACAATCTCTGACCCTGCTGTATTGAAAATGCTGCATATCCATAAGTCAAATGGTACATTGGTTACTTGCTGTATAGACCTTAACCTGGTATGTGACATTACTGGAACCTGCTGAAGGAAGAGAATTGTCTACCAGAGTTTAACACACCTTTGGAACTGAAACCCACTTCATTGCAAACAGAGCACCTCATTGGCCCTCTTTAGATGCATTCTGTATGATTGGATAGGTGACTGCAATTTCACCACAATAGTTCCACCTGTGTCCCTCTTGGAAAAGTGCAATAAGTGCTGAGTGTACATAATGGTAACAACTTGGCTAGGATTTTAAGGGCACTTAGGCCATAAGCCTAGTAAATTCCAATGAGCCTATGATCCCACATACACACACAAACCTAGCAGCGATCCCATAGGCTGATGCTCTGATTAGAACCTATCTGCTCTTACACAGAACAGATCATAGTACTTATTACACGCACCACAGATTAAGCCTGACATTAGCATGGCTTTAGGTAGTCTTATAGGTTCATAGGTTCATAGATTAGTACTAAGCTAACTGCCTTTGTGAGCCATTTTAAGCCTAGCCAATTATCCCTTGTGAGACTCAAACCCTGCACCTTGTGCTTGCAAGGCAAACACCTTAACCATTAGGCCACCCTCCCAACCCTTATGGTAGATGACATCAGCAGGCCTGGTGGAGGAATAGTTTGGAGGCCTGCATCACCTGCTACACCCAAAACAGTGCAAAATCCTGTTAATTTGTAAGTCAGTGTGGGATTCATATTTGTTTTTCAGAAGTTGCACATACACACCCAAATACAGCAAGTGGGCTGAAGTGAGATTAGAACCCTACCTATCTAGTCTTACACAGTAGAGATCATAGTACTTTTTGCACATGACATTGCTTAAGTCAGTTGTTAACATGGCATTAGGTAGTGTTTTGGTACATGACATCAGCAGGCCTTGTGGAGGATGAGAGTTTGGAGGCCTGCATCAACTGCATCAACCAAAAAGTAGACATCAATGCCAGTTTGGTATGCACACTTGCTCTTCTGAGAGATATATACAGACACACACACACAGCAAGTGGGCCAGAGTGAGATTAGAACTCCTACCTATCTAGGCTTACACACTACAGATCACAGTACCTAATGCACGTGCCACTGCTGAAATCTACTTTGTAAATGTCTGCAGGTGAAGTAAACCTAGAGTACATAAACAAGCCCTGTGTTGAACAGCTTGGGAGGCCTTCAGAGTCACATTGCTTTCTACTGTCATCTGCAGCTAGTAGCCTAACAGTCAGAAAACTGTTTTTAGCCTAGCTATGTGACAACAGCACCCATATATGGCATGTGTCTGTTTGCATTTTGGTGGGCAAGCCTGTGGCAAAGCTAAATTAGCCCTGTCAATGAGTGTGCACACAACATAATACATTACACAACTTGCTCAGCTGTTGATGTATTTATGGTGAAATCCAGCAGACCCTGGGGGTTGTAGTGAATGTGGGTGTTGTTGCTGCCATAGATACAAAAATATGGCTTGACAATATATGCACATATTCATATATGAGGCCATACATTTTCAAGGTTTTCACATGCTGTAATAGTGTGACATGGTATGACTCACCACCGCCCAGATGTTTTCAGAAAGTACACAGGTTTGACTCATACTTATGTGTGTTTAACACAAAAATGTGGTTTGCTGTCAAATGTGGTATCATTTACACATGGCATGAGAGAAGACTGCCAGAACTCTAAACTTTAGATATCTCAATAGTCCTCTGATTGCAACAGATACTATTCTATGCATTTCCACATATTTGTAAGTGCATTATCTAATGCTGAGCATTTCCTTTTGGTCCTTCATCCAACATTATAAGTGTCATAGTGCAGCTTTGCTCTCCATAATCTGGGTATGCAGGGCAACACAGACATATGCACACACATATATACATATATATGTATATAAATATAATTATATACATAAAACTATATATATATATATATATATATATATATATATATATATATATATATACATAAAGTGTTAAGCAAAATTGTGCAAGGAGCAGTGAATTTGTGCTCTGCTTAACTACGTGTATGGGCGTGCACAGTGGCATTTTTGGCTTGTTTGCACATTGCTAAGCTGGGTGCAAATGGGTGGTGCATTGCTTACATCACAGACTTAATGTTCCATTAACTGGCTTCAGTCCACAGCTAGCTGTACTCCAGGCCAGGATTATGATATTATTAGAAAAACTCAAAGCTGGATTTACCTATATACTCGGGTCCATAAATGAATCTACAGTTTCAATCACTGTGTGCAGTATGTAATATTCACCTTTCTATTTATGTCTTCCAAATTGCATATTATTAATTTTGATGTATTTATCAGCATATTATACTCATGTGACCAAACAGTCAGTTTAGTAAAGTTATTTAGCAGACACGCCCCATCTGTAACACATGTAGTCAGTATATCCAATTTCAAGTCATCTACATACAGGCTGTAGAACAACTGAAATGAAATGGATAGGTCTACAGAGAAATCTGAACATGTTTGGGCCTAGGACAGAGCCCTGTGGGACAACATGACTGTAACCAATTATTTCACTTGTCCAGCTGCTGTATGATACTTGTCATGTCCTATATGTGAGCCATGAAGCTATCCATCTTATCAAGAGAATATTAGTACCTAGTTATTCTAATTTATTGATTAGTGTTTTGTCTGGCCCTGTCAGATCTCTATAAATTACATCACAGTCCAACTTTTCATTAACAGTTGTTATTATAGTCAGTTGTAGTTGGTATTTATATCTATTTTCAGCATATGCATGCTGATATGTGGTTTCAATTCCCAACCTATTCAGTTCTGATACTGACTAATCCAATATTACCTAAGACTTTTTAAATAGGTCTTAGATATGCAGTGCAGATACAAATGTGCAATTTATATGTGAAATAGGTTAATACTAATATAGCACACATAGAGTCACAGTCTGTAAAACAGTACTTGTTACTCCTTAACATGCCAAATATCTGGATAGCTCAGGATTAGAGCCCTGAACACCATCACTCTTAGTCCTTTGAGCCACAGAGGCTGCTTGACAGACAAGAGGTCATTCATCACACCATCACCTACATAACTATGTACTTTGCTATTCTCAGTTAAGTAACACATAATATGTAAGTTCAAATTGTACATTACTGTCCTGGTGCTGTGTGGCATACTGTGTGAAATGCTCATACAGCATAGATGAGTTATTGTTATGGCAGTTACAAGGTGACAGTGCTGTTTTGAGGGGTGGGGAACAAAAGCCCATGTTCTGCTAGGACAGACAGTAGTCTATCATTTAACCTCACTGTCTAATATGTCTCTTGAATGTTGTGCCAGTAATCTGTTGCAGTAAGACTGCATGAATATTCCATGCATAAGGCAAACCAAATACAAATGGTGACATGTTAGTGGAATAGGTGTCTGCAGTCCTATGTGGGTGCAATTTCTGTCCAAATAGCCCAATATAGCTCCTTGCATAATGTACCTGGTCCATAGCTATATTGACATAACATAACAATCCACTGTATTACTGTTTAGGTATGGACTTACCTTGCAAGTGTATCAGTTGACACAACTGTAGTTTAGGGATGACTTTGTCTGGTGCAAGCAGTACACAGTCAATACATGTATCAGTACAGGATGTGTGATTTGGTTAGCATCAATTTTAATATCTGTATATAAGCAGGAGGATGGTGTTATTCCCTAGATTCCTAGGTTTTCAGTGAATGTGCTATGAATTGACTCTTAGCCAAAGCCAGGGAATACTGAGCACAGCTACATCTGTCTACAGGGTCATCATCAAGGGGTTCCTCCTCTGAGTCCTCCTGTGACTGTGGTTGTGGTGACCTAGGTACTGGTGGAGGGAGTGTATCTCTTCTCTTTGCTGACCCTGCTGCAGCTTTTTGTGCAGGATTATATTGTGTAGCATAGCACATACACATGTAGCTGGAGTATAATGCAGGGCTCCACCACATATATTAAGGTACTGGAACCGTGACTTCAGAAGCCCAAACACACACACACTCTGTGATGTCCTAGTTTGTGCGTGCCCCTCATTATATCATTCTTCCATGGATGTGTGCATTTCCGATGAGTATCATCATCCACATTTCCAGGCCATAGCCAGCATCCCCCGTAAATGGTCCTGTGGGATGTCCCCCCAGCAAACATCTGGTACAGCTGTGATGTTTGCCAGATATGGAAGTCGTGATAACTGCCAGGGTTGCCAGTACACACATTCATGATAATCCTCTGGGCATTGCACATGACTTAGGATCGTAGGATCATAGGAGTTTACTAGGCTAATGGCCCTGGGGCCCTTACAAGCCTAGCCAAAAGTTTATACTCAAAATAGAAACCTTAGTCAGCACCTGTTGCCATTGTCAATGAGGGACACAGAAGGAACTCCTGGGACAAATTTGTGGTTTCTCATCCACTCATCAAGGTTGGATTTGAAGATGGTCACCAAGGTACTCTGTTTTACAGGTATGGGAAGTCTATTCCAGAGATGGGGCAGCCTCTGGGAGACAAACTTGTCTCTCCAGCAGGTTTTGTTAATGTTGTATATTAGATTTAGGCCTTTCAAGCAGGTAATGCTCAAGGAATTAGACTTAACGGATATGGAGCATCTGTAGTAGGGCAGGGTAGGATATTGCCTTGTAGGTGAGACAATGATCACCTCTGAGCAATTTGTATGATACTGAGTAGAGTGAAAGTGATTTAAATCTGTCTGCACAGGACAGGTATTGGAGGCCCTGGATTCTCTTTGTGAGGTATTTTTGTGGCCTGCTTTTCCAGTTGGTGTAGGTGTATGGAGAGGTACATACCTAATGGGGTGTTATACTTAATTATTGGCCTAATGAGGGAGGACTACATGGAGTTAATAACCTCCTTTTTTTTCTGGATGCAATCCCTTTACTTATGAGATGAACCAAGTAAAAGGCTTTTCTGACCAGTGCCGCTACATGATAGTCGAATGTGAGATTGTTGTCAGCCTGAGTGCCCAGGTCTCTCACCGCAGGTTACATGCTTAGGGTGTTGTTGTTGATGTGGTAATGAGTATGGGCCATGTTTTTGATAAATGGTATAATATAGCAATAACCCACGCCTGGGTGTGGGTAATGCTAAATTTACCCACGGTTGGCATGGTTTGGTCCCGAGGGCGAAGCCCGAGGGACCAAACAAAGCCAAACGGGTATAAATTTACCATTACCCACACCCAGAAGTGGGTTATTGCTATTATACCATGACATTATTTAAGAAAAGAAACTATTACTTTTCTTAAATAATGGCATAGTATAATGCCTGTTTGCTGCCCTTCCGCAGATGTCTGGCATCCGGCAGTTCTGATGTACTGCGCCTGCGCAGTACATCAGAGCTGTAGCAAAAACGGAGAAAGCAAGATCTCCGTTGCTTTTTTTAGTGTTCGCTATGTTAAATGAGTTTAACATAGCGAGACAGTTTAAAATAAGCAACGGAGATGTCCGTTGCTTATTTTAAACTGTCTCGCCATGTTAAACTCATTTAACATAGCAACTAAAAAGCAACGGAGATCTTGCTTTCTCCGTTGCTTTTTAAACACTGTCTCGCTATGTTAAATGGGTCTAACATAGCGAGACAGCTTTAAAATAAGCAACGGAGATCTCCGTTGCTTATTTTAAAGCTGTCTCGCTATGTTAAACCCATTTAACATAGCGAGACAGTGTTTAAAAAACCGAGTTATACTAATGGAAAAAAGTCCGGGCGACTGGACCTTTTTCCATTAGTATAACTCAATTTACAATGGGCACCCTGGCCAATCAGCGTGCACGTTTTGGGGGGGTCATGGTATAATAATACATTTTTTTTTTGCATTTAACTTAGGGCCATGACTTTGGCACCAGTCATTTTTTGCTGTGAGACCCTCTTGCAGTATGTTAACATCATTTGGGGAGTTAATGACAGCACCCAACTTACAGTCATCCACAAACGTGGTTAGCCACAGGTCTTCTCTCTTTGCATGGACCTCTGAGAAGTAGATGCCAAACAGTAAGGGTTCCAGGACAGATCCCTGGGGAACTCCATTAGTGACAGGTCTGCTGTCAGACTTGGAAGTTGATGGAGTGGTATCCCTTGTAATTAATGTAGATTCTACCATGCTCAACAGGTGGTGTCTTGATGTGTACTTGACTGCAATCTATGGCACCCAGTACTTTAGGGTAGTGTGCTACATGGTAGAAGTGTTGCATATTGCTGGCCCTCACCTCATGGTCAAGGGGAAAATATATATGGTCACTGGCATGCAGGAGCATAGCATCCAGAAATTGGTGGAGTATCCTGGATGCAGATGCCTGTGACACCCCCATCATGTCCCCAGTTGGTCATTGGAAAGTACCTGCAGCTAGTATCCTAAGGGCTACACATACCTTAGTTTCCACTGGGATGGGCTCCCCTCTATTGGCTCTGGGTCTGAGTTGAGGTCAGCAGAGCTCAATGAGTTCATGTAGTATGTTTCTGTCCACCCTGTAGTGCTCTACAATCTCCAGCTCATGTAGCTCCTGGAAGGTTAACCTGGGCCTGAACACTCTTGTCCTTCTTGGCCTAGGCTTATTGTCAGCATTATCAGCAGAACTGACTTCAGCATCTAGCAAATACAGATATATAATAGTTGCAACAGCCCCTAAAATTATCTCAGTTAAATGTCCAAGTCTCTACTGCAATGGTTCAGAGTATTGAGGGAAAAGTAGAATGTAGGGTGCATGCATACTTTATACAGTTCTGCTGTAGGCCCGCCATGTGGGACTGGCTAATTATGATGCAGTTCACCTACCTAGGATGTAATTGGCATGATTTAAAGGCCTTACTTTATTGCGCGATGTGCAGCTACACTCTGCGTCACGCAGCATTGCTTATACAAAAGTATGTGTTGTTAATTGAATATATCTGGTTTTCCTTGACAGATGCCTACATCATCACTGTCACCTGGGTAGTCTGCTTGCATGAACACACTAAGCTCTGTGGTACACCATGCAAGCATGCACTCTGAGCACTAAAAGAATCCTAAAAGTAACACAGTGGGAATATCAGAACTATGTAGGAGCCTACACAAGTGGGATGTGCGGACACAGTTGCTCCTTTCAGCAATTCAACAAAGGAAGCTCATTTGATTACATATTCGTGCTGACAGCAGGAAAACTACACAGTTCTTAGCCATGTAAGATGGGTAAAAGCACAAATGCGCTATTGTACGGACCTGATGCAGGGTCCGCTGGTACATTTGTGAAAACTACATTATAGATGTTATTTTATATTTTCTTTTTTTCTGTTAAGCATGTTTGCACAATGTAGCACATAGTGCAAACTTGTGAAACTTATTAAAAAAAAAATATTAATTTTACATATCGCCTTCCTTTTACAAACATCCACAGTGTATGGTTTGCACATGTATGTATGTGATCTACTATTTTCAGGGGAGTTATGTCCATATTTGTGGACTTTTACATCCCCTTTTGTCTGTGTAGACTCCTGTACGTGGAAAATGTTCAAGTAGACTACAAACATATTTAAGAAGAAAACGTATTCTAATTCCTTGTTACATTACTCCACTACACATCCTGCACATCAGAAAAGGTCCGTAGTAAAAGGACAATTTGTTAGGGCTGCCCGGAAAGTTTCCAATAATTTAGATTTTGTGGCTGAATGTGATTTCTTAAGGAACATGTTTTTGAAACAAGGTTATCTGGATAATTTATTAGATGAGCTTAAAAAGAACATCAGGCTACCTTAAACCTATTTTGAATGGGTGCCAACAAGACAGCCCTGATGTAGACATTACAATTTATAACTCACATTAAGACTTTTCTTTGTCTTTTATCACTACCTTTAATAAGGATGCACCACTTACAAAACAAATATTGATTAAAAACTGGAACTTAATATCTATGGATGAATCCATCAGGCCAACATTATCACCACACCCACTTGTCATCTATAGGAGGGTTGCAAACTTAAAAAAACATCCTAGAATATAAAAACAATAAAAAAATGTTTAGGATCAAAGGCATATTCAAATGCGAGTCTTGTAATTACTGTAGATTTATGGAAACAGGGAACTCTTTCTCATTTAGAGAGTTAAAAATTGCTTGTAAAGGCAAATACAGTTGTAATTCGAAGAGTGTCATATACCTGGCTAAATGTAGACTCTGTCCTGGTTTTTATATTGGAAAGACTGACAGATGTCTAAAAGAAAGGGTATATGAACACCTCTATGCCATTTGAAACAACGAGATTGATAATGCTTTAGCTAAGCATATACATATAAATCTTGAACATTCTTTTACTTTTAAATTATTGATCATGAATAAATTCAGTAGAGAAAGGGTCCTATGTCATTAAGATTAGAACGCCGTGAATTATTATGGCAATTAAGAGTAGATGCTTTCAGACACCCAGGTTGGAATGAAACTAGCTCCATTGCCTGTATATTAAAACTGAGGAGCTTAATGAGATGATCTTATTGTCTTTTTCATTTTTCAATCTCATTAGTATTTTATGAGATTTTTTCTTAGGCAAACTATTTGTGCTTTTTTATTAGTACAGTTCTTGTTTTTTATTTTAAATTTTAAATTGATCATGTATACATTATAATATTTTATTATTATTTTTTAGTTCTTTAGAAGTTTATTATTTCCTGGTTTGCAGTAACATTAGTTTCCAATGAATGTCAGCTGATTTATCATGTGACTTATTGTTATATAAACTGTTTTCTCATTACTTTCTATTGTCTGAAGGAGCAGCGGTACTATACTCTACGAAAGCGCAAACTATATACATTAAAAGTGATTTAGTACAAGCTTTGCAGTTGCTTTCTTTTTGTTTTTTTAAGTAGTTTTATTTGTGTTTTCGATTTTGCTGTATGCACCATATAATGACTGTAACATTTATTATGATGAGTGTCACTGACTGTCATTATATATAACTGACATACAGAATTCTTGGGGTACACATGCTCATTATGTTTGGATGTGCATGTAAGTATGGAAATACTGCTACTCTAGTAATGGGCATGTGGCACAATGGTTATGAGGTTGTCTCTTACTTGTTACTGCTATGGGTTCAATGCCTACGTATGAAATTTTGTTAATGGATTGTTACATGTGATGATGTTTCATATATTGCATATTCAGACATTGTTTTCATATTCATTCTGTTTATCTATACATAACAGTAATATACATGAAATGGATTGTTTTGCATAGCTTTGCATTCTAAATGAGAGGCGAGCAAGTCAATTGAAATATGTTTGTAACATCATCATGTTAATATGTGAGCCCCCATATAAAGTATAACATGAGTACATCACACGATCTTCCAGATGTCAATCAAAAGTAGGGGAGACAATTTCTCACACAGAGCAAATGAAATTATATTCAGGGCTCACTGGCTGGGAGAAAGCATGGCTGCAGCCTTCTTGGATGGATGGGAAATACTGTGTGAAGGAATGAAGTAAGGACAGACCTAAGAAACATGATCAGTGCTGGGGGTAGTCACAATAGATCCAGGAAGGACTACTGGTGACATTTCTCTGACATGATACTCTACACAGTTAGACTCTGCCACTATGAGAGGGAGAGAATTCCACTGGAAGTGGGACAATCCTGCCTATCCCAGATGAGATAATGGTATTCCAGGCATCACATCATATCAACAATCACGATCATCATATACCCCAGGGAGGTATTGAAGTAGGTGTTCCAAGACATACATGTGTGTCCTAAATTCAAAACCATACTGTATGTTATAGCTGTGTTGGAATGCTACATGATGTCTGCTATGTGCTTAATGATGATATTTTTATGTATATGTTTTGACATGACTGTTGCATTTCAATTATCATCTCCAGAGTATTTTTATTAGTTTCATTTGTCACATTTGTTTAATATTTAACACAAGTATCATCTCTCTGTTATGTAGGGTACCTGAACAATCCACAGCCACTACCTCCTGCTATGTCCATATACTTATTACCATTGTAGTTATATAGTTGCCCCATATTTCATTACTAAGCTGAATCATTTGATTTGTGTGAAGGTATGTGACTTGTGTCATCTGTCTCTTCTTGTAGCACATGCACTGCCTGCCTCCTTCAGTAGCATGTCCACTGATCCTGAGATGAGATGTGATATGCCTCACTGATAGCATGGGCTGTGGCATACAGGTCACTAAAATGGTTGTATTGTATAATGTGGCTGGTCATTCTAAAGACTTGAGGACATCAGATGGCAAGCATGATGATGACCGTGACCCACTGTTCCATGTAGAGGTTGGTATTGATGGTGACTCTTCCCCATGATGAGCAATACTGCCCATTGTACTGCACATGGGAGTGTAGCTGGTGTACATAGATATATGTCAGAGAGTTTCCACCAACTATTATAGGTGAATGAACATTCACAGTGACATCATTGATCTGACCCGCATGCACTTGCCTCTGCCACTGAAAGTATGCCATCAATAGTGTAATATAACAGTTGTGTGTGTGTTACATGAAGGTCAGGAGAACAGACATGAAGAGGTCATGGCAGTATTGGCTGCAAATCATGACAGCATGTTATCTGTTGCATGCCCTGTTGGAAGCCTTGTTGCTTTGGTGCTAGAGTAGTGCCATAGTATGAACTAGGCATTATGTACCCTAATCGTACTGAGCAGATTACCTCCAGTGGGAAGATGTAGACCCCTCTTATTAGACCCACACATGGCCTTGACATCAATGCCTATGGTGTAATGTGCATGAACTTCTGCTGTTGGTCACTCAACTGTGACTACTGACAATTGATCTGAAGTGTGTCCTGTTGTGCCATAGTATGAACTAGAAATTATGTGCCCTAACTGTACTGAGCAGATTGCCTCAAGTGAGAAGAGGCAGATTGTCTCTCATTAAACCCACATGTGGTCATTAGACATCAATGTCTGTGCTGCAACATGCACACACATCTGCAGCTGGCCACTCCACTGTGAACCCTGAAGTTATATTCAGATGGTCACATCACAGTAATTTTCCTACCCACTCTGTGTCCACACATGCTAGTGTCACCAAATCCCGCTGCCTGGTAGAGCAACTTGGGCTGTATGTTTCTAGATGTGGCAGGAGCAGCCAGGACTGTGGGGTGAACCATCATTATGGGATTCCTAGACTGCTTTAGAGTAACACTGGCAACTGAGTCAATGTGTGCCCTCTTGTGTCATTCTGACCCTGTGGCACTGATGATTGTTGTGCTGACCACTGTGAAATTAATCGGTAGGTGGCTATTCAAATATCTGATGCCACAGGATTTTCTGATTATGTATCTGACCTAGCAGACTGATTTCAATTTGTGGTATGTATTGCATCTTTCTCAGTGGCATATGTCAATACAGATATTGATGACAGTAATTCAATATGTGACATCATGCTTTTATGTGTGTGCATCAATTGCTACTAGACAGATCAGACTGATGTTAATATAACAATTTTCCTTGTTATCTGCAATTCCTGCACACACAACTTTACAAATGATTGCATACCCTTATCACTCATGGCATTTAATATGGTACTACAGATGCCTCACCCACAGCACTCACTGCATTTCTATTTACCTGTTTCAGTTTTCAGTAACTATGCTGACTTGAATTTAAGCTATCTGCTTTCCCATATCTGACTAAATCATCTCTCTCTCTCTCTCTCTCTATATATATATATATATATATATATATATATATATATATATATATATATATATTTTTTTAATATTTGTTGACCAGGAAAGTTCAACTAGAGCAGAGCCTACTTTCAGCAAAGTCCCAGGGAGAAATGTTCCAGATGCATATCTTTGAAATGTAGGATTTAACCGGAGTAGCCAGAGGAAATCCACATAACTGTAGGGAGAACCTGCAGAACCCCAGGTGAGAATCAAATCAAAGAGCCTCTTGCTGTGAAGCAACAACAATAATCATTGCACCATTGTGCTGCCTATCATATATATATATATATATATATATATATATATATATATATATGTGTGTGTGTGTGTGTGTGTGTGTGTGTGTGTGTGTGTGTGTGTGTGTGTGTGTGTGTGTATGTGTATGACTCTACTTGACATTACTGACATATATAATATATATATATATATACATATATATATATATATATATATATATATATATATATATATATATACACATATATATATACACATATGTACATATGTATATGGGTCTACTTGACATTACAGAATGTATAGTAGACCAACTTTCAGATTACCAAGACAAAAAAGTCGAAGTTTCAGTTGACTGAAACTTCATTTACCGACATTCAGATGACTTAATGTGTAAAAAGCTGACACCCGAAGCTGAGCTCAACAGGAAATCCACTTATTTATGCACTGCAATGCAATCTCAGAGTAGGTATATGTAAGTTGCTGGGGGGTTGGGGGTGCAGCACTCCTGCTAAACTGTAAAATTAATCTTTTTATTTTTTTTAATGAATATTCATGTCGATGCTATAGCTGCTATCAGGAATATTCAGTGCGATGTTTTGAATTTGCTGGTATTGCTTGGTGGGCAGGGTGTGGATGTGGTTAAGTACATTGGTTGGGTTTTATAAGGGTAGTTTACCCTTGCTATAGTGTTGGTGATTAGTGTCATATTTGCATTTTTTGTAAGTTGTCCTCTATGTTTTACATTTTTTCTTGGTATGTCGTGGGAGGATTTAATGTCACAGGGTAATATTTGTAGGAAATGTGTGCACATTTTCTGTACTGCTTTGTATTGGAGGTTGGTTGGTGCCTTGTAATTTTGGGTATTTGACAGTCGAGTTTTTGACTTTTCAGGATTTTAGCAGTTTGTTTCTTTTTTTTCGTCTCTGTGTTTTGAGTTTCGGTTAAATGGTAGTTCGGTCTTGTGAAGTAGACCCATATATATATATATATATATATATATATATATATATATATATATATATATATATATATATATATATGTATATCTTGCTATATCCTCAACATTAATGTATGCTGCATGCATGTTATGTAGTCGCTGCCAATGCCAATGATGTTCTGCATGTTTACATGAATATTAACTAGAACTGGATCATGTTGCAGTAATAACCTGTGCATCCTAGTGTTGTTTTCTGTGTGATATTCCATATCAGCTATGTGATGTGATAGTTGTTTGTGTTTATGTTTAGGGGGGCTGGTCACTGGGATGTATGTAATTACCCCTGTCGCAGTAGGATTTTTACTGTGCAGTAACACATTATTTGGCATCACATAATTCTATGTGTAATGCAGTACTGTTAATGTACAGGCCTTGTTTCTGAATATTTGCTGATACAGTCCCATACACATTTTGGATCTAAATATATTGTAATAGTGGCTGTTTAATGGGTAAGGTTCCATGCTATTTATCTGTATGACATTATCCTATCTGTCCAATGACAACTTCTTTTGTGCACACCTCCTGCATACCACACAATTTCCTCTGTGTTCCTCTTTGGTGATGTACCTTGAAGACATCCTGCCTGCATCAATACTTCCTCTGAGTGTTTTGTATTTGCTCTTACTACTATACCTTAAGCATCGGTTATGTAGAACGTTCAATGCGGACAGCTAATGGTATCATTCCATTACTTGTCATTTGTGCTGCTGTTGTGGAGCAACAGGTGAACATCACTGTTTACTTATGTACATGTGGTTTGTCATGATTCAATGGTGTTCATAGGTTCATAGGTAGGTACTAGGCTATGGGCCCTGGGGCCTATATAAGCCTAGCCAAAAAGACTCTCTGGCTTTCACCACCCAAGAAAATTATTTTCCTTTGCCCCTGTCAAGCAGTGCCGCAGAAGTGATCCCCGGTGTAAATTTTCTATTTCCCATCCAGTCGTCAAGGTTTTCCTTAAAGAAGGCCAGTGAGGAGCTTTGCTTGACATGAAGGGTAGTTTGTTCCAAAGCATGGGAAGTCTCTGGGACAGGAATCTATCCCTCCAGCATGTTCTGTTTATTGTGGTGTCAAGGTTTAGGTCCCTGAAGTGTGTGGTGTGTGTCAGATGCTGTTGTGTTGCCAGAGCTAAGATATATGGCTGCATCTTCTATCACCTATGCCTATTTCACCTCCCCCCATGTTCTCCTGGTTATCCTGTAACAACTGCGATATGTCATCTTCAGACATCTAGAGTTCGGTAGGTCACCCAAACCTGCAGTTGGCAAGACAATATGTTTTGCTGTTAGCATGTTGTCTAGCATGACACACACAGTAATCATATGTGATAGTTTTTCTGGTGTGTGCTCTAATGTGACCCCTAGATGTACCCAGACATCTGAATCTTTCAGCACATGAAGCATACACTCTATGGTGGATCATGTCAAGGTGTGTGCTCTGTTATGTGTCCTCACCAGAGTTTGATGAGGATATGTATAGCATCATTATCCAAGGCTCTAGATGAGAACTGCAGTCACCTGTTTGTGAGACGAAGACAGCACATGCTGTTCTCATGCTTACCACTCTGATTTCCTCATAGCTGTGTTCCTGTACTTACCTAGTAGTAGTCCCTCAGGTACTTCACCATGTTGAAAAGCAGCCCTGAGACCACTTTCTGTCCATATTTATGGAAACTATCAGAGTGTGTTGCCATGATATTTGTAATGAGGCCATCTGAGCACACCATCTGACAATTGAGTGATGCTCACCCCTTTCTATTTATGTACAGTTCTGCATCAGGTATGGGAGGTTTAACTGGAATGCGGGTGCAGTCTATTGCACTGAGGACATGGGGTAAGTTGGCTATGGTACAGAACTGTTGCATGGCAGTTCTTCGATCCATGACTGTTGTTGGAAAGTGGATGTAATCAACATTGGTGCATATAGCTGCCAGGAAATACAAGATCATGCAACTGGAAGCTGTCTGGGAGACTCCTACTGCATCTCCTATATGCCACGGAAATGTCCCATAGGCCAGTATACCCAGATTGAGACAAACTTTTGTTTATAGAGGTACTGGTTCACCTCTCAAAGTATGTGTAAAAGTGTGTGGGGTGCACATCCTACACACAGCCTGTACCAGCTATCTGTCTAATCTATACTTGTCTATTATTTCCTGATCAGAGATCTGGCTTAATTGTCACCTGTCAGTCTGGCTTCCATCTAGGATTCATTTGTATATCTTTATCCATGCCTTGCTATACCCCAGACTTCTGTAGTTCATTAAATGGAAGTTGCATTTTTTTTGATAAGTAATGTTGCAGAATCTGTAATAATCTGTCTAATATCTATTGTGGTGTACATATACAGTAAATATGGTGTCTGCTGAGTTCTTTCATAATGCTTTTGAAGCACTTTTAGGTATTTAAGTTAAGTAAGGTGCACACGTTATGTTTTGAAATCCATCAGGCATGTGCAGAGTCCATAAATATCCTGCAGTGAACAGATTATTATTGAGTCTTGTTTTAGTATACTTTATGAAATCACATCAACCTCCGATGCACTGGTGTCTTCTGTCAGAGTACTGTACTGTCCACAACTTTCTTTTGGAATCCAGCCCATAACCTCTGGTATATAATTTTATAATTGGGGCAGAAGATTCAGTATCCCACAAAAAATGGTTTCTGTTTTTCCTTGCTTTTTAATACAAGCATCAGTCAATACACATTGACCAGTGACACTGTGACAGATCAGAATTTCGAATATTGCACTATAAGTTTTATTTAAACACTTAACATTTTTGTTAATTTACTGAAATGTTCAAAAGATTGAATAGCATTTATAGATCAATCTGTTTAAAGTTGAATTCATGCACTTTGTACTGTGCTAAGAGCTACACAAGGAGATGGTTCATAGGTTATCTCGTTGCGACTACAATAATGTAGAAAGAAGACTGGTTTTCCTCTACCTCTCTCTCTCTCTCTCATCTCTCTCTCTATATAAAAGCCTACACATATATGTCTATTTGTGTGTGTGTGTGTGTGTGTGTGTGTGTGTGTGTGTGTGTGTGTGTGTGTGTGTGTGTGTGTGTGTGTGTGTGTGTGTGTGTGTGTGTGTGTGTGTGTGTGTGTGTGTGTGTGTGTGTGTGTGTGTGTGTGTGTGTGCATATGTGTGTGAGCATGCTATATTTGTGTGTGTGTGTGTGTGTGTGTGTGTGTGTGTGTGTGTGTGTGTGTGTGTGCGCATTTAACTATTATAGTTCATAACAAACTTCACATGAAAGTAGAAACTGTGATGTCTTCAGTTATAGTTCATCCAATTTTTTTCACCTTTGCAGAACAGAGCACATTTACAATTTGGTGAAAGAATATTTTATGGGTACTATAAAATCACTTTAATATGAACATAAACTATCATTTACTTCCAAAATAAATAGTACAACTCAAGTTAGTTATTTAGTTTCAGTCAATAAAACAGACTGGTAATAGTGTTCTCACTTTAAGATTAGATATTTTAAGTCTTTCACACTCTCTTGAGGGAAATTTTTTCTATGATATGCTTCTGCATCAAAAGGAGGCCCAAAGCTTCATAAGGAAAGCTGTTGGACAGACATGAAAAGTGAACTCCCATTTGTTTCTTGTCTTCATTTTAGCAGTGAAACAGTTCTGGCACAAATGCACTATGAGGATGGAAACTGAAAAAGAGAGTGCACAGTATTTTATCATTGTTTACTTTGTCCACTCTGTTTCTCTTCTCAAGTTAAATTGGATAGGTTCACAGAAAAAGATCAATACACTTTTTTTGTGTGTACTATTTTGTATGCAAATGGCTAAGGTTTCTGGCGCTCCTCTGTTTTTCTTTCATTTTTTACTTTTGCTCTGGTATTCATTTTCTTCTCCTGGTTATATGAATTATCCTCTTTATACAATTTTTCTTTCCTTTCTAAACTTGAAACCAAAATTATATTTAACACACATATATGCGGGCACGCACACACACACACACACACACATACACACACACACACACACACACACACACACACACACACACACACACACTCGCGCATCTAGAAAGACAAAAAAGCAGTTTAAAGAAACCGATAAACTTTAATAAAGACTAGAGAGAATACATAGGCACCCAAGCTCTGTACTTCATCTTATATTACCATGCTCTTTAAGCAATACCTACTTTTGTACACTCTTTATTTTTATGAGAGGAAGCAATGAGTTACTATGAGGGTAAGTCAGTGAAAGGCTGTGTGGCAAATGATAGCAACAAATAATGGGAAGCTATATAGATGGCACATGCACTGCAAACCATTCCCAGGACTGAGGGTAGCAGGGCTGTGCTGTCAACAGTCATATGATTCATGGACATAATTGCATGATTATCAGTGTGTGCCAAGCTTTGAGTACAAACTGAATGAAACATCAAAGGATTGACTTCCATAGCACTACACCTCAAACTTAAATACAGAAGAAAGGAGACAATGTTACGTTTGATGATCATGATCAGGGTATAGTGGCACTGTTTCATCCTAGGCTTATGCCATACAAATACATACTCAGCCACCTTATGAAGTGACCTCCATAAGATACACCGGAACAATTAATGTCTGTTTATACAACTATACATTTTGACAGTTGGGGTACTGTATTTTATAAAGCCCTGATCCATTTTGAACTATTTCATGTTCTTCCTGAGGAAGGTAATGAGGTACAGAGTAGAAAGCAAATATATATTCTTTCTATAAATGTATATGTAATAATACAATAAATAGGCAATATAATAAACATAAGGAAGATACTTACCTCTGGAAAACAGTGACATAAGACATGATAAATTGTGATTAAAAACTGAGAATACAACACATATTTACATAAAAACTTGGTAACTTGAAAAAACATGAAACAGTAAGGTTCTGAAGAAGTTCGTTGGTATTAAACAAAAGAAAGTGTTAAACTTTACGCAGCAGTGTCAGTGGTCTTCTGTTGGTCCTATTTCACATTTTTTCAAGTTACCAAGTTTTTAGTTTCATGAACTAGTGTTTTTTTTGTTCACATATTTGCATAAAATAAAAACAAACTTACATAAACTGAGCATATATGTATCACAAATCATCAATGGGGCTGGATTCCAAAAGAAAGTTATGGAGAAAGCATCACACTGAAGGAAGACATTAGTGCATCAGTGGCTGATGTGATTCCATAACGCATGCTAAAACAAGATAAAGTAATTATCTATTCAGTGTAAGATCATTACAGACTCTACAAATGCCCACTGGATTCCAAAGCACTATGGACACACCCAACACAATCGAAATGCCGCATGGTACTTTGCTAATAAATTTCTGAAAGACATCTACAGAGGTCATACATATAAATATATTCCATAAATACCTAGGGAATTCTGCTGAATTTACAAACCTTAATTAAAAAAAAAATAAATCACCTGGTATTTAATACACCACAGCAGTCTGGGGTACTGAAAGCAATAGTAGTGGAAGACCTGTAGATGTGTCTCACAAAGCAGCCATCTAGGGACTAAGCCAGGCTACAGTTAAGCTACCTGTCTGTCCAGGAAATAATAGATACAGATTAGACAGAGAGCTGGTCAGGCTGTGTGTAGGATGTGTGCACCCCACATGTATGCTTGCAGTCTGTGAGGTAACCCATTACTAAGAGAAACAAAAGTGTGAGTGAGTCCAGAAATAGTGGCCTCTGTGACATTTCAGCAACGTATGGGAAACACAGTAGGAGTGTCCCAGATAAATGCAAGATGTATCATCTACCATTTCTTGGCTGCAATGTATACCAATGTGGATGAATATATCAACTTTCCGACAACAATCATGGAGGGCAGCAATGTCATGCAACTGTACTTTGTCATAGCCAACTTCCCCAGTGTCCTGGGTACAATAGACTGCACCCACATCATAAATAAAACCATAGCTGTACCTGATGCTGAATGGTACATCAATAGGAAAGGGTGGTCATCACTCATCTGTCAGGTGGGGTGCTCAGCTGATGGCCTCATTACTAATATCATGGTAACACACCCAAGTAGTGGGCGTGATGCTGTAATATGGAGGAAAAGTGTCTTTGAACCAATTTTCAACATGGTGAAATCCATGAGGGACTGCTACTCGGTAAGTACAGGACCACAGCTATGATGTAAGTAAAATCTAGGCTGGTCAACATTAAGCATGAGAACAAAATATGTGTTATCTCCATCCATCAAACAAATGATGCCATACAGAGCCCCATCTACCCCTGACAAGGATGCATGCAAACGTACACATAATGTGGCATGAAACACCATTGATCATGTGTTTAACATGTTGAAAGCAAGATTCAGATGTCTGGACATATCCAAAGCAAACTATAATACACACCAGAGAAGGCAACATGGATGGTTACTGTTTATGCCATGATACACAACATGATAACAGCAAACCTGGTGGCTTGCCAGCTGCAGGTGTGGGTAACCTACCCCAACATCCACAGAAGTCTGATGATGACATATCAGAGCTATCACAGGATGATCAGGATGACACAGAGCTGAGAAGAAGCAGAGATCAGTGACAGAGAATGTGACCATATGTCCTAGCTCAAGCAGCACAGCAGCATCTGACACATACCTTTGAGTCATGACAAATTGGGAGAGTGGCATAATGTTTAAGGTGTTTACCTTAAAGACAAAAGGTACAGGGTTTGATTCTCATATGTGGTTATTGGCTAGGCTTAAAATGGCCCATAAGAGCAGTTAGCCAAGTACTAACCTATGGACTGATGAACCTATGAACATAAACAAATGTAGACAGACTAAACAGTGATATTCACATGCTGAGCCACAACAGCAGCACAGATCCTGTGGTATAACAACGCACACATACATCAACATGTGAGTATACTCCACATTCATGACAGAAGGCAGAGGCACACAGGAACTATTGATCATATCAACAGTGTATGGAAACACGTACATGATGTGTGTTGCTACTGTATAGATTTGGAGGGACCTATGCAATTAAAAAAATACAGCATCACATATGTTGCTGAGAGTGTTATGCATGTACTGTGTTGGTAATATAACCAGCTGTAACACTTAGTTTTACATCCACATCAGGTGAGTTTTCACTTTCGCACATTACTTCTGCTGCTGGAACATAGATACAACAATATGGTACTAAATGTGAATTAATGTTCTTTAATGGGAAATGGTGCGTCTCACAGTGTTTGTATATGCAGAACATATAAAACAGGATTTTTGGATAACTTGAGTTCATGCAATTTTGTTGGCACAATCTAAATGAAAGACATCTGTGTTTAATTGTCATTTTCACGTTGATACTAGTTCACATGTAAGTTGATGGTGGTGCAGTTGTTTGAGCAGCACGTCTTGTTTTTTGCATAGGTTATCCATGTGCATGGACTTCACCTTGTATGTCCAAGTGTGTCTTGTGTAGTGCTAGTGTTATGAGAAAGATTTTATCAAGGTAAGGTGCAGGGTTAGGGTTGAGGAAAGGGTAAGCATTAGGGTTAGGGTTAGCAGCCATTGCTACGGTGGTGCAGGGGTGGAAACATTAAATTAGTTTGATCATACACAATAGAACTATAAAGATATATATGTGTATATATATATATATTTATATATATATATATATGTATATATATATATATATATATATATATATATATATATATATATATATATATATATACACACACACACACACACACACACACACACACACACACACACACACACATATATATATATATATATATATATATATATATATATTATATAAAAACCCACGCACACACACACACACACATATATATATATATATATATATATATATATATATATATATATATATATATATATATATATATATATATATATATATATATATATGTATATATATCTGCATGTATATATAAATGCTCGCATATCATTATGTTTCATGTTAAGTATGCCATGCTAGTCTAGCAACATGGTTAATGGGTGAAATAGCAACATCACATAATTGTAATAGAGTTGAAAAGCTTTAAACAATGAGTTCCTATTACCAGATCGAAAGGCCGTAATCGAGAATACGAAAAGAGTGACACGTATTGCGCGAAAGATGGAAACGTCCAAAATAGTGAAAATTGAAATGTCGAAGGGTTGGGAGTATGACTTAATGGCTAAGGTGTTTGCCTTACAAACACAAGGTGCAGGCTTTGAGTCTCACAAGGGATAATTGGCCAGGCTTAAAATGGCTCGCAAGGGCAGTTAGCTTAGTACTAAACTATGAACTATGTAATGGTGGGCCTGTCTGCGGTATAGCTCTGTAAATAAGTGTGCGATAGATAGGACTTTAGGGTTAGGAAGTGGGTTAAGGTAAGTGAATAGATAGGTAATGTATGTAAGATTTAGGGTAGTGTTAGAAGTAGGGATTTATTTAACTGTATGTATGTGTATTATTTATTTTTTTTGGGTGCATGTCTGTAGGGGAAGTGTGCAGTAGTTACGGACCTTAGAGTTAGGGAGGGGTTAAGGATAGTGCATCGATAGTTGTGTATGTGGGGTTTAGTGTAGGGTTAGAAGTAGGGTTTTGGTACTTTACTTTAGGTTAGAAGCAGGGTTTAGTTAGTGTATGTATGTGGTTTATTTATTTTGTTTGGGTAGGTAGTATGCAGCAGGTGCTGGGGTTGGCCGACTATGACAGTTTGTTATTTTATTTTTCGCTAAGTGCGTTCAGGATTTTTGCAGTTCATGTTATAGGTGTCGACGTTTAGGTATTCGCGTAAAGGGTTTTTCGATTTGGTAATATAGACCCTTAAACAACTGCACATAAAAAACACAGCAACAGCGTCTGACAGCTAAAAATTATTTGTTTGACAAACATACATAACTGTTCCTCAACAAATGCATCACTGTCACTGCCTACATTTGTATTATGTTTATATATGTTCCTGCACAGCTAAAACAATGTAATGGTGATCATGAATATACTACGTAACACTTGAGACATATCAGGAAAGCATGAGTGAATTGAAGCACAACAGCAACAGAATATGTCATATAATTTTGTGTTTAATAAGCCATCACAGTATATGACAGGAAATGTCTGCCAACAGCATTAAGAATGTTGAGGCAACAGACACCATATCAATAATAGAGTAGGCAATATCTGCAAAACATAGTCGCTTAGAATTGCTATCACACATAGAAATTTGCCAAGACCTGCTGCTCAAACAACTGCACCACCATCAACTTACATGTGAACTAGTATCAACATGAACATGACAATTAAACACAGATGTCTTATTTAGATTGTGCCAACAAAATTGCATAAACTCAAGTTATCCAAAAATTTCTGTTCCAAGATGTACCGGTATCTGTTGGAAAAGTGACAAATATCTGCAAACAGTTATGGATTTCATGGTAATTTGTAGAAAGACATATATAATTACACACGTCACAGTTTGCAGAATCTGATATAATCTGCAAAATTTCTATTAAAAGTTAACTAAGTAAGAAGAAGAACATTCATTGCCAGTTCACCTCTGCTAAGAGTAGCTAGGCATGGGTGCAGGATGCTAAGAGTAGCTAGGTATGGGTGCAGGACATTTGTGGGGGACACAAGTAATGCACACACCAAAGGAAATATGGAGATAAAAAAGCAGATGTAGAGTGAGAGTGAAGAAGAGAGAAGCACACAAGAGGCATGGTTGAATAGGACGGTCAGAGGAAGCGGGAGAGGCAGAATGGTATGGGCATTTTTTCTTTGGAAAGAATAAGCCTAATTAATTGCTGTTTTACGTCTGTTCAACAACATGACAGGTTCTTGATTTCATGATTTATATAACATTGTCGTACCATGCTGTCACTCTGGTACACTGGCCTTGTGCATGGCATGTGCTAGCAAATGTTGTGCCATGTTGTATGTATTTATTTATTGACTAGGACAAGAGCCCATTTTCAGCAGAGGTCCGGGGAGAAAAGCTCCACAAACACATTATGACTGCACAGTACTTTTCAAGAATTTACAGAATTTACAGAAATTACAGTACAATACAGTACAATATAACAAATGAGAAACAGACTAATAAATTGTGAGAAGTTACAATATCAGAGATAAAATAGAGTAATTTACAAGATATATATACACACACATACAGACACACACACACACACACACACACACATGCACACACACGCACACACACACGCACACACACACACACACACACACACCGTTTTTGTAAAATTTGAAACAGGTTGAAAGTTAAGAGGAAAAGATCACTAGGGGGTAGTGTTAGGTTGACAGAATAAAAAAAGTGAAAGAAAAATTACAAGTGGGGTAATTTTAAAGGTGTGAGGGATTAGAATGATCGTTAAGGTTAGGGAGATTTATAGCAAGAAGAGAGTTGTTTAAAATAACTTATAGACCAAGAGGAGTTTCCCACTGGTTTTGATGGATAAAGACTGAGGTAAGCTAGAGGAAGGCTCAAGAATAGTAGAATGTTTATCTATGTGGATAGATGCAGGGGCAGATTTTAGTATTTTGTAGGTAGTTCTTTAGGGTGAGTTTAAATTTTTTGAAGCAGCTAATGGTGTTTATGCTGGTTGGAAGTGAGTTTCATAGTTTAGTGTATGAGTAAAGGCAGTGCCTGGCTCTTTTGTTTGGTACATGAAAAGTTAAAAGAGTTGTTTATTTTCAGAGTGAAGGGTTCTTTTGGGGCTACTGGATATTAAAATATTCTTAAGGGCAAGCCAGTTGTTTGGATTGTAGACAATTTTATGCACTATTGACAGTTGAATGAGGTTAAGGTGATGTGGAAATTCCAGCCAGTTTAATTCTTTTAAGGCTTAGCAGTGATCTGAGCAGTATGAGCTGCCTGTGGCAAATTTGGTGATTTTATGGTAGCAGAACTGGAGCTTATTTTGTAGAGATGAGTGCAGGTTAGTAAAAATGGGGGGCACCATATAATAGGGAGGGGAGCAAGTAAGTGCTGAGAGCTTTTTTGGTGGCGCTGTCCATGAAATGTTTATGTCTGTATAGGGCTCCTAATTTGCAGTGTTTTTTTTAAATGGCATTAGCAATATGCTGATCAAATGTAAGCTTATTGTCAATGGTAATAACTAATAGTTTAGCATGGGATACAATTTCAATTTCTGTGTTGCTTTAGGAGAAAATATGAAAGTGAGAGTCAGGTGAGATGAGTTTTGCTGTGAAGAGTAGAGCCTTTGCTTTTTTTTGGCATTAAGGAGTAGTTGTTATTTGGTTAACCAGGGTTTGATTGTGGTGCAGGTATCTTGAGTTATTTGTTGGAGGTGTTGGAAGTTATATGAGGGGGAGATGATGGTAGTATCATCTGCATACTGGATAACAGAGCTAAGAGGAGAAGCAGTGTGAAGGTTGTTGGTAAATATGTTAGAATAAAGGTCCAAGTATGGACCCTTGTGGTACTCCAGGTTGGTTGGTTTGGTATTCTGATAGTGTATTTTACCATTGTACGCATTGTTGCCTGTTAGTGAGGTAGCTATTAAACCATTGGTGGGTGGGTGGGGTGTAGCCAATATTAGAAAGGTGTTATAGAAGTTTTTTTGTGTGATACTATATTGAAAGCCTTCAACAGGTCTAGTAGCAGTACAGAAGTAATATTGCCTGAGTCAATGGATCTCTGCACAGTATCAGTGAAGGAGATAAATGCAGTGCTTGTACTGTGTGAGGAGTGAAAGCCATGTTGGGTGAGGGTGAGTAGGTTGTTATGTGTGAGATGGTAAAGTAATTGTTTATGGATGCACTTTTCAAGGAGTTTGGATAGTGGGGTGAGGATAGAGATTGGATGATAGGTAGAGGGATCATTGGAGTTATCTCCTTTCTGAAATGGGGTGATGGATTTTTTCCAGAGGTTGGTGCCATAGGATTCTGTAATTAAGCAGTTGATCAGAATGCTAATGGGGTATGCTATGTCCTTGACAGTGAGTTTTAAGTATATTGGTGGGAGGTCATCAGAGGAGAGAGAGCATGGTTTTAATTTTCTGAGGAGTGTCTGAATTTCTGTGGTTAGTATTGGCTGTAGTGAGAAGAGGCTATATGGTGTAATATTGCTTTGGTGAATTGACTATGGGGGGGAGAGGATCTTTCTAAGTGAGGACTGCTTTTGTGGGGTAGAGGAGGAGGGGAAAAGGAATTTGATAAGGAGAGGATAGAGGGAGAAGACTGTTATTAATTTGTGTATGCTATTTGTAAAATGTGAGTTGAGCATAGTGGCTATTTGGGACGGTGTTTTTTCTAGGCATGGTGATGGGTTTTGCAAGGTGCCAGGGTTAAGGAGATTAGTGATGCTTTTCCAGAATTGTTTTGGGTTGTTTCTATGGTTACACAGGTGGTTAGAGAAATAGTTTCTCTTGTCAATACATATTGGCTTTTTGGCTTTGTTTCGTAACTGCTTGTATCGAAGTAGGTTACATTCATTTTTGCTTTTATGCCATTCTTTCCTGCCCTTGTCCCTATTTTGTAGGAGTTGTTTAGTGGCCTTTGTTAGCTAGGGAGTTGGGTTTGATTTTACTATTTTAGTACAAGAAGGGGCTAGGTTGTTGAGTGTGTCTAGGAATATCTTATTAAAATAATATAAGGCATCATCCAATGGGAAAGTTTTTATTGGGTGCCAATCTGAGAGTTTCAGAATGTTGATAAATTCTTGTTGATCAAAATGTCTTAGGTTTCTAGTGACTTAATAGTTATATGTGAAGTGAATCTATAAGTGAAAACAGGTAAGTGGTCACTGAGTATATTGGGTAGGGTCTTGGTTTTCAGTATTTAAGTGGATCTGAAACTTAGATCCAGTCGAGGTGGGATCTTGGTGTATTGCTGTTGAGCATTCTGGTAGGGTTGGTGATCAGTTGGGTGAACTTGTAGAGGTTTATGCTGTTTGTTGGGGAGTCAGTTATCAGATCTTGCCAAGTGATGTTTACATCTCCCATAATAATAGTTTAGATGCAGATATTTTCTGACACCCAGTTGAGGATGTCCTCAAGGGTTTGGATATTTTGCCCTGGTGGGATATACAGACTAACTATGCATAGTTGTTTAGATTTAATTTGTAGGGTTCCTAACACTAGGAAGGTAAATAATTAACAGAGTTATTAAATGAGAATTAAAAAAATAAGCAATTATGTGCTAATTTGTAAATAACTATAAGAAATAAACTGGAAGTAAAGTCAATTTAAACAAGTTAAATACATATAGATAAACACTCCAAATGATTTTATGTAATTCTTTAAAGTCCAAATAAATGGAAAGCAGGTTTCCCACAACAGACCCAGGAACTTGGGTTTCATTCAAGCTTCATATAATAAATATCATCAATGCCAAAAAAAAAAACAAAAAAAAAAAAAAAAAAAAACTGGCTGTAGCACATTGCTCCAAATGTTTATACAAGGAAATATGCTTCCTTTACACCTCAAGTAACTTAGATGTGTAGCTATTCTCAATTTTCAAGAAAGTAAAGTCTGTCCCACATAAAACCTGCCACAATGACAAGTGGCAATATAGAACATCAAGGGGTATTGAAACTAATCAGACTCATGATTTCAAAAACTTTGGCTGTACTGATAGCGGTAAAATGTTCTGTTTTCATGGCATGAGCGCAATATATGCAAAAAGGAGACAATACCCCAGATTCAGCAAGCCCTGCACAGTGTGCAGGAACAGTGCAGGAGCTGCAGAAGGCAATATGTCTGCCGTGCGATCCAGGAATAAGCTGCAGGGACGTGCACAAGCTCTCCTGCACTATTCTTGCACGGACATAGCTCCTGTATGCACATTACCCCATTTGCAGGTGAAAACCATGCAAATGAGGTACATTTGTGATCCAGGAAGCAGTCAGATGGCTGTGCAAGACTAGTGTAGTGTGCAGAAATGTACTCTGTCAGTAACCGAGTATATTTTTGCAAACTACAAAACGGAGCCATGACATCTCCAAATAAAGTGTGTATATTATGGGAAACCATGCCAATGGCCAAATATATGGCCACTGGCATGGAAAACAGTTTCAAAAATAAAAAAAAAAATAACTTTTATTTTTTATTTAGCTGATTTCGGCTGTTTAAGCATAGGGCAGTGGCGTGTAAACAGGATTGGGACAAAAATATAAAAAATAACCTGAAATAAGCATTCAACCAAAATTACTATTTTGCTATTATACTTAAGGGCAGGCAGAAGACAACATGGCCAGTGAATAGTGGTTGCTAAGGTGGGAGGCTCAGTGTGGGACCTGTAACTATGCATTAGCTGGCAGTCCTATGCAAATGAGGGGAATGATACTGAATCCCAGATTTCTCCTCAATGCTAGTCAGCACCCAACAGTGTAAAAGTAGGAACAGCATGGTTCAAGCCTAAGAGTTAGATGACATCATAGGGGTGTGTGTCAGGCATACTGTAAGCGGATTGGAGCCCTGTGGCTAGGTTTGCATCTTAGCTTAGCAGAGCTAAGCAAGGGGGTGTGTCTGAGGCTGCCTAGCACTCTTTACATTGCCTAAGCGGGTGTGCGTGCCGTGCACTGGGTTTTAAAGGGAAAAAAAAAAAAGTAAACCAGGAAATAGCAGCTCTGTGCACATTTGAGCACCGTGTTTGTGCAGAATGCCCCTGGGCTTAAACAGGAAGGCAATGGGAAGGGAAAACAGTAGTAGGAAGGTAATCAAGGAGTACTAGCATAGCTGGCAGGTGAAATGTATCAGAATCAGCCAATTACACAGGCAGCAGCCCAGCTCAGCCCAGCCCAGAACACTACTATAAACTATGCAAACACCTTTCCCTCTGTTTTTTCCCACATACTCTACACCACCGGTGTATACAAGTGGGGAAATTTTAACAAACAAAAACAACAAAATGATAGCGGCTGCAGTATCTATCATACATCAACATGTGGAAGATGCTGAGGGTGGTGAGGATGAGAATGCTGTCGACCAACCCACAGTGAGCAGATGGAAAAGAGTGTACAGACCCAGGGTAACCTACCAGGGGCTACATAAGCTGGAGACAGTAGAGTGCTATAGGGTGGACAGGGACCTCCAACAGCAAATTGTTGAGCTGGGCCGGCCTTGCCTGACACACAGAACTAACAGAGGGGAACCCATCCCGGTGGATAACAAGTTATGTGTAGGCCTAAGAATACTAGCCACAGGTACCTTCCAAAGGCCAACTGGGGATATCATGCGAATCTCACAGGCATCAGCATCCAGGGTACTCCACCTGTTCCTGGATGCCATGTTAGCACATGCTGGTAAGCACGTATATTTCCCCAACACCCATGAGGCGTTGGCCAGCAACATGCGTCTCTTCCACCAAATAGCAGAATACCCTGAGGTAGTGGGTGCTATAGACTGCATGCACATATGCATCAAAGCACCATCTGGTGAGCAGGGTAGGGTCTACATCAACTGCAAGGGCTTTCCCTCCATCAACTGCCAGGTTGTGGGCAATGCCCAGGGCATTATAATAAATGTGTGCGCTGGCTGCCCTGGAAACTATCACGACTTCCAAATCTGGCATTTGATGCAGCTGTATCAGAGATTTGCCAATGGGGACATCCCTAATGGTCACCTAGTGGGGGATGCTGGTTATGTACTGGAGCCATGCCTGATGACTCCCATCAGAAATGCAGAGACACCAAAACAAGAGCTCCATAATGAGGCATACGGACAGACCAGAATTATAATAGAGCATGTGTTTGGGATGCTCATATCATGGTTCTGGTGCCTGGACACATCCGGTGCAGCCTTGCCTTACTCACCAGCTACATGTACTCAGATTGTCATCATATGTGCCATACTACACAATATGATCCTGTGGAAACAGCTGCAGCAGAAACAGCAAGGGGCAGGGCCACACAGCCCTCGACCATTGCCAAGACCTGCACAGGCACAGAATGATCAGAGGAGGAACAACCTGAGCCTGCCCCAGTAGGCAGAAGGAGGTGTGCCCAGTATGCCCTGGCCTTGGCAAAGAAGCAACACATAGCACATACATTGACACAGTAGGGACCGAGGGAATGATATCTCTCTCAGACTCACACGTACAGTGAAAGGGATGACAAACATGACACTGCCTGCGCTCAACCATGTATAGGGAGTGTACTATGTGCATCTGACATAGGCAGCCCTCCAGCACCATCCTCAATACTGGCACAGCCACAAGGTAAGTCACTCTTTCTACCATTTGCCGAATGGAGTATTATGTGTTGTCACTTGTATCCATGGTATGGATGTGAGCATGCAAGGGAATTGGGTGGCTGAATGGGATGCCAGCAGATAGTAGACACCTATAGTGGTACCAGGAGATCTGTAACAAATACTGATGTCACCATAGTAGCCAGTACTACACATGGTGACAAAACCCACTGCAGGAAATGTGCTGGACCACGTGTCCATATGACACACACATGACAATAAGGGAGGCTCACATACCCAACAACAGTCTCAGCCAGCAGGACAGGTGTAGTCAAACACAAACAAAGGCTGTGCTAAGGCCTCTGAATGATGGCTATGGGTAACCCCCCACAGGCCTACACAGACAGACTACAACAGGTCAGGCAGTGGGATGTTAGTACTGCAGGGTAAGAAGTCAGAAACTGATATGTAGGTCAAACAAACCTAAGACCTGTAGTTCATAGGTTTATTGGTTCATAGGTAGGTACTAGGCTATTGGCCCTAGGGCCTATACAAGCCTAGCCAAAAAGGTATCCTGGCTTTCACCACATAAAGAAAATTATTTTGCTGTGCTCCTGTTGAGCAGAGCCAAAGACATGATCCCTGGGGTGAATTTCTTATTTTCCATCTAATCATCAAGAGTTTTTTTGAAGAGTGCTAATGAAGAGCTTTGTTTGATATAAATAGGTAGTTTGTTCCTGAGTATGAGAAGTCTCTGGGACAAGAATCTATTCCTCCAGCATTTCTGTTTATTGTGGTGACAAGGTTTAGTTCCCTAGAGCGTGTATCTCAGAGGGATTGGGATTTCTTTAAGTGGAGCATGTTCAACAGCTCTGGGTTTGACATAGCTTGGTATGTTAGGCAGAGATCACCTCTGAGTAGGTAATATGTGATGGAGTAAAGCTGGAGTTTTTTTGAGACAGTCTGTGTAGGGCATCTGTTTGAGGCCAGTAATCCTCTTTGTGAGGTATTTCTGTGGCCTTTCCAGTTGATGTAGATGTCTTGTGAGGTACATACCAAAAGGGGTGTTGTACTCTTTAATGGGTCTAATGAGTGACAAGTAGAGGAGAACAATGACCTCTTTTTTCCTGGATGAGAAACCTTTTGTGATGAGGTGTTAGGTGTGACACAAAAAAATATTTCCTGACTACTGTGGCGATGTGATTATCAAAGGAGAGACTACTGTCCACCTGTGTCCCAAGGTCTCTTATCACACTTTCGGTGTTTAGTAGACTACCACCTATGTGGTAGCTCATGGATGCAGAGTTTCTACCAAAAAAGGATGACAATGCACTTTTTGGCATTGAGCTTGAGGCCATGGCTTTGACACCAGGCATCTGTCTCAGTGAGCCCCTTTTGTAGGATGTCCACATCATTAGGAGTTTCAATTATGGCTCCTAGTTTGCAGTCATCTGCAAATTTCATTAGCCAAAGACTTTCTGTATTAGCCTGTACTTCAGAAAAGTAAATACCAAACAGGAGTGGACCCAGGACTGAACCCTGTGGTACTCCACTTGTCACTGGTTTGAAGTTGGATTTGAAGTCTGATACTTTCACAGTGTGGGTTCTGTCAGTGAGCCAGTTGGCAACCCATTTTGTGACATAGACATGTATACCTAGTTTAGTGGGTTTATCTATAATTCCAGAGTGGGGGATGGTTTCAAAAGCCTTGGTGAGATCTAGATAGGCTGTGTGAACCACCTTACCCTCATCTATGGCTTTGTTCACTGCTTCAAAGAAGTCAATCAGGTTTAGGAGACATGATCTGCATTTTACAAACCTGAACAGGGTGGGGTCCAGAGTTTGGAGATTACCAATGTCTTTGTTTATAAGTTCCATGATGATATGTTCCATGGCCTTGCAGACCAGGCTTGTTTGGCTAATGTGGTGGTAGTTCCCGGGGTCTGTGGTGGCTCCCCCTTTGTGAAGTGGGATAACTTCCACTGTGCACCATTCAGCAGACACAAAGTCTGAGGTGAGGCTATGATTGAACATGGTGCTTAGGTGGGGTGACATTTCATTTTGTAGTTCATGTAGAACTCAGCTTGGGATGTTGTAAGGTCCTACGGATGCTGTGTTCTTGGCGTTGGAGAGTGTGGTTTTTAACTGTGCAGCTGTGATTACAGGAACTTTGCATTCTTCTGGTATAGAGGTGGGCCCTTTAGGGGGTGAGGGGGGCTAAAGTTAGCACTGAACCTATCTGCCAGGATGTTGGCAATATCAGTTGATTCTGTATATTTAGTGCTATTTTGCTGTAACTCAGAGCAGATCTGAGTGTTACCATTGAGATTCTTGACATAGCTATAGAATGCTTTCTGGTTGTCTTTAGAATCAGTGATGATTTTGTTTTCATAACTAACTTTGGAGGATTTTATGAGCAATGGCAGCTTCTTACTGAGGCTGACCATGGGAGTTCTTCCAGTCATGGGATTTTACTCTGTTTTGCAACAGTTTCTTTTTTCTGTTGTAGAGTTTGTTTATGGCAGGGGGCAACAAGATTGGCTTCCTTTTTTTGGAGGATAGCATCTTGGTTCTGTTAGGGATAGCACAATCCATGCACTTGTGTAAGTGCTTATAAAGTGCATTTGTGTAGGATTCAACAGTCGTACCTCTATTGTCCATCTACATGGGTGTCGTGAAATTTGCCACTTCTGTCTTAAGAATCATAAAGTTGGCTTTGTAGAAATTTTGTACGGTGGTTTCCCTAATGGGGTGTGCAGGTGGGATGTAGATGTCTAGCTTGTGGTCAGATCTGACCAACGAGGAATTGACCTCTGGTGTGGAACATTGGTCACCCATGCCGGTAATGACCAGGTCTTGGATATTGCTGCCCCTTGTGGGGGTGTGGATAAGTTGATCCAAGGTGTTAGAATTTATTAATTCCAAAAAACCTTGAGCAAAAGAGTTGGTACATGAGTAGTTTTCCCAGTTAATGGTGGGGTAGTTGAAATTTCCCATTATTAGGGTGTTGAGTTGTACCCTAATATTTTCCACTGTATCAAGAAATGAGGAGTGGAAATCCTGGGGCATGGTGGGGGATCTGTAGCAAGTTACAATTTGGGTTGCGGTCTTGCCCAGAGTTAGTTGCACTTGGATAATCTCGGATGCATTATGCTGAGCAGCTAGCCTGGATGTGTGGATATCCTTAATGAAAATGGACATGCCTTCACATTTAGTGTTTTGGTCCAGGTTAGGTGGCCGAAAGGTGTGGTATAAATTATAGCCTGGTAATGCAGGGGTGCTCTCTGTAGCCTTGAACCAGGTCTCTGTCACTGCACAGATGTCGATGTTCTCCATTTTGAGGAGTGCCATGAGTGAATGCATTTTGAGGTTTAGACTTCTAGCATTGAGTAGCATTGCCCTCAGATTTTGCTTGCTTGTAACTGTTGCAGTGGTGAATTTTTCATTTGAACCTTGCCTAAAAAAGGCACTATAGGCTTGGCAAGAGCCTTAGCCAGCATCTGGAATCCAAAGGGCGACAGGTGCAGGCTATCTCTGGGATAGCATTGTGTTCTGTCAGTCATGTCATCCCAGGCAGACAGATACTGGATCCCATTAGAATGACACCAGAAGCTTAGCCAATTGTTGAAGTCAATCATTTTGTCCTTGTACTGTGGTATCATTCTAGGTGACGGCAGGATGCTATTCAGGGCTAGGGTCATACCTGCCTGGGCTACAAGATCGGAGAGCTCCTCCATGTATCTTTTCATGCAGTCCAGGGAGGTATGTTTCAGGTCATTCACACCAACATGGACAATGACAGAGTCATATTTGTACTTGTTGTGGTGTGACCTGATTGCATGCATTATGTGGTAGATCCTGGCACCTGACAGGCAGTTGACAGTAACGTTCTCCTTGTTTAGCCTGGAGACTGGAACATCAGTGTGCCTGACTATAGAGTCACCTATGACTAGAGGGTTCGGTACATTGTTATGTCTTATGGGCTGTGGTTGAATGGCAAACTGAGTTTGTGGGCTATGTGTCATTTGGGTTGTGTTGGGGGTGGAGGTTGCATGCATTTCTGCTTTGGAGGTCTCTGTTGCTTGAGCAGATTTTTATTGAGAGCCTCTGTGAATGTAGGTGTGTGTTTTGTGTTGCTATGTGCGTGTTTTGGTGGTGCAGGTTTTGATGGACTATGTGATGAGTGTGGTGTGGTGCAAGCATTTACCTTCTCCTTTTGACTGCCTAGTCTAGTCTTGGGTGAAGAGAGCTCTGCTTCCAGTTTGGCTATATAAGTGCATCTCTCACAGATTGTAGTGTTGGGTGGTAGGAGGAGAGGGTTGTCTGTGTACATGAGGCAATTGCTGCATTGCCCCAAGATGCCCAGATTCATAAGGTAGACAGGAGAAAACACTGGGAGCTGACCCTTAGACATGCCTGGATAAGTGCTTATTTATTAAGTGCTAAAAACTTTTTCCTCTAGACAAGTAAGGAAAGTTGAGTGCTGTAGCAATTTGAAGATTATTTAGTGCTTACAATGAGTTCTGAACAAGTGCTGAGCTCAAAAACCAGATTTGTGTGATAAAACTAAAAAAAACTGGGTAGTTCTAAGGGAAAATTTGAAGAGCCGACTTTATGGTGCCAGGAATAGTTTAACTCTAGCTAAGCGGCGATTCATAAAGTGTATTTTTTTTAATATAACAGTAGCAAATGAGCAAACTGATTTAAACAAATTAACCAATAAAAAGCGAGAGCTCCATTCCAGCAGTCTTTGATCAGACAAGTTCTAACTACAGACTCCTGCCACTAGGGTTCAGGGGAACCTTCTCCAAAAAAAAGATGGTCTGGATTATTGCTCAAGTTATACAAACAAAGTTAGATTCAGCAGGTCAGCAAGCAAGGCATACCAATTTCAGAAAGAAACAGTTCAAATAAGCAGACACAATAAGCCTTTAACCAGAAATTCCCAGCTCAGAAAGGCAGAATCTACCCTCTCCTCCCACAAGAGCGCAGACCACACATTCTTAATGTAAAATAACTGACCTGAAGCCCAAGTGCTTAAACCAGAACTAATACACTCTTAGAATAACAGACACTAAGCCTTCAATCAGCAACTCCCAACTTAGAAGGATGTAAGCTACCTGCCCTGCCAAAACAGTGCAACCCACAAACCTTCTTAATGTAAAACAACTGGTCTGAAGCCCAAGTACTTCATCCAAAAGCTTAGACTAACAGTTACAATTTAATCTGGCTACTAACAAGCAGTAATAAATGCAGCAGAATAAATGCAACAAAGTAGGAAGAACCACAAATACAGAAAAAGCAGATGAATAAAGTGCAATTTTTTATATAACTATAGAAAATGAGCAAACTGATTTAAACAAATTACCCAATTAACCAGTAAAAAAGCTCAAAAACTGATCCCTGTTCCAGCAGTTTTCAATCAGACAAGTTCTAACTGCACACTCCTGCCACTAGGGTGCAGGGGAACTTTCTCCAAAAAATATGGCCTGGATTAGTGCTCAAGTTATGCAAACAAAGCTAGATTCAGCATGCCTGAATCTAGTCTATGCTACAGCAAACAAGACACACCAATTTCAGAAAGAAACACTTCAGATAAGCAGGCACAACAATCCTTTAACCAGAAATTCCCAGCTCAGAAGGGCAGAATCTAACCTCTCCTCCCATAAGAGTGCAGACCACAAACCTTCTTAATGTAAAATAACTGTCCTGAAGCCCAAGTGCTTCAACCAAAATCTCTCACAGATTGTAGTGTTGGGTGGTAGGAGGAGAGGGTTGTCTGTGTACATGAGGCAATTGCTGCATTGCCCCAAGATGCCCAGATTCATAAGGTAGACAGGAGAAAACACTGGGAGCTGACCCTTAGACATGCCTGGATAAGTGCTTATTTATTAAGTGCTAAAAACTTTTTCCTCTAGACAAGTAAGGAAAGTTGAGTGCTGTAGCAATTTGAAGATTATTTAGTGCTTACAATGAGTTCTGAACAAGTGCTGAGCTCAAAAACCAGATTTGTGTGATAAAACTAAAAAAAACTGGGTAGTTCTAAGGGAAAATTTGAAGAGCCGACTTTATGGTGCCAGGAATAGTTTAACTCTAGCTAAGCAGCGATTCATAAAGTGTATTTTTTTTAATATAACAGTAGCAAATGAGCAAACTGATTTAAACAAATTAACCAATAAAAAGCGAGAGCCCCATTCCAGCAGTCTTTGATCAGACAAGTTCTAACTACAGACTCCTGCCACTAGGGTTCAGGGGAACCTTCTCCAAAAAAAAGATGGTCTGGATTATTGCTCAAGTTATACAAACAAAGTTAGATTCAGCAGGTCAGCAAGCAAGGCATACCAATTTCAGAAAGAAACAGTTCAAATAAGCAGACACAATAAGCCTTTAACCAGAAATTCCCAGCTCAGAAAGGCAGAATCTACCCTCTCCTCCCACAAGAGCGCAGACCACACATTCTTAATGTAAAATAACTGACCTGAAGCCCAAGTGCTTAAACCAGAACTAATACACTCTTAGAATAACAGACACTAAGCCTTCAATCAGCAACTCCCAACTTAGAAGGATGTAAGCTACCTGCCCTGCCAAAACAGTGCAACCCACAAACCTTCTTAATGTAAAACAACTGGTCTGAAGCCCAAGTACTTCATCCAAAAGCTTAGACTAACAGTTACAATTTAATCTGGCTACTAACAAGCAGTAATAAATGCAGCAGAATAAATGCAACAAAGTAGGAAGAACCACAAACACAGAAAAAGCAGATGAATAAAGTGCAATTTTTATATAACTATAGAAAATGAGCAAACTGATTTAAACAAATTACCCAATTAACCAGTAAAAAAGCTCAAAAACTGATCCCTGTTCCAGCAGTTTTCAATCAGACAAGTTCTAACTGCACACTCCTGCCACTAGGGTGCAGGGGAACTTTCTCCAAAAAATATGGCCTGGATTAGTGCTCAAGTTATGCAAACAAAGCTAGATTCAGCATGCCTGAATCTAGTCTATGCTACAGCAAACAAGACACACCAATTTCAGAAAGAAACACTTCAGATAAGCAGGCACAACAATCCTTTAACCAGAAATTCCCAGCTCAGAAGGGCAGAATCTAACCTCTCCTCCCATAAGAGTGCAGACCACAAACCTTCTTAATGTAAAATAACTGTCCTGAAGCCCAAGTGCTTCAACCAAAAGCTTAGACTACCAGTTACAATTTAATCAGGCTACTAACAAGCAGTAATAAATGCAGCAGAATAAATGCAACAAAGTAGGAAGAAACACAAATACAGAAAAAACAGATGAATAAAGTGCAATTTTTATATAACAATAGAAAATGAGCATTCTGATTTAAACAAATTACTCAATTAACCAGTAAAAAAGCTTAAAACTGAGCCCTGTCCCAGCAGTTTTCAATCAGACAAGTTCTAACTGCACACTCCTGCCACTAGGGTGCAGGGGAACCTTCTCCAAAAAAGATGGCCTGGATTTGTGCTCAAGTTATGCAAACAAAGCTAGATTCAGCATGCCTGAATCTAGTCTATGCTACAGCAAACAAGGCACACTAATTTCAGAAAGAAACAATTCAGATAATCAGGCACAACAATCCTTTAACCAGAAATTCCCAGCTCAGAAGGGCAGAATCTAATCTTTCCTCACACAAGAGTGCAGACCACAAACCTTCTTAATGTAAAATAACTGTCCTGAAGCCCAAGTGCTTAAACCAGAACTAATACACTTTTAGAATAACAGACACTGAGTCTTCAATCAGCAATTCCCAATTTAGAAGGATGTAAGCTACCTGTCCTGCCACAACAGTGCAGATCACAAACCTTCTTAATGTAAAACAGCTGGTCTGAAGCTCAAGTGCTTAAACCGAAAGGCTTAGAATAACAGTTACAATTTAATCAGGCTACTACCAAGCAGTAATAAATGCAGAAGAATAAATACAACTGAGTACTTTTAAGAACAGGCAAAAGTAAAATAAAGTGCAATTTTTTTTTCTTTATTAAAGTGCAAGGAGACAGGAAGGTGGAGCAGAGGTTAAGAACCTAAGTGGGTTGACCTTCTCAAATGTTCTCTCTGTATTAAGTAGAGTGAACACCAGACTGGGAAGGGTGTCCCAGATCAAACTGACAGTGGGGTGGGCAACTGCAAAGCCAGCAACTATAACAACCCTACAAGAATAGGATGGGAGGGAGGAGGAAAACCTGTTTCAGGACAGATGAGAAATATAAAACATTGCCAGAAAATATATAAAATAATTCAGTCAGGCAAACAATAATTCAGTCAGGCAAAATTAAACAATGCAGAACTCTTAAATGTTAAAATGCCAAGAAATATGCTTATCAATCAGTGATATATTCCCATATTGTTTGAGAATCACACCAGCCAGAACTCAGGAGTTTCCAACAGTGTATGCAGGAATTTACAAACAGAAATTATTTTTAAATCAGCAAGCCTTGAAGCAATCAGATAACACAAAAGCTGTTAGACCAATTTTATAAACTCCACCTCAGAAATAGGGGGTAAGCAGTTTCAGGACAGATTAGAAACATAAAACAATGCCAGAAAAATATAAAATAAATCAGTCAGGCAAACAACAATTCAGTCAGGCAAAATAAAGACAATGCAGAACTCTTAAAGGTTAAAATGCCAAAAAGTATACTTATTAATCAGCGATATATTTCCAGATTGTTTGAGAATCACACCAGCCAGAACCCAGGAGTTTCCAACAGTGTATGCAAGAATTTACAAACAGAAACTATTTTTAAATCAGCAAGCCTTGAAGCAATCAGATAACACAAAACCTGTTAGATCAGTTTTATAAACTCCACCTCAGAAATAGGGGGTAAGCAGTTTCAGGACAGATGAGAAACATAAAACAATGCCAGAAAATATATAAAATAATTCAATCAGGCAAACAATAATTCAGTCAGGCAAAATTAAGACAATGTAGAACTCTGAAAGGTTAAACTGCCAAGAAATATACTTCATTATCAGCTTTTGGCTTTTCCCGTTAGGGGTCACCACAGCGGATCATCTCTTTCCATTTCTTCCTATCCTCTGCATCTTGCTCTGTCTCACCAACCACCTGCATGTCCTCTCTCACCACGTCCATAAACCTTATCTTAGGCCTTCTTCTTTTCCTCTTACCTGGCAGCTCTATCCTTAGCATCTTTTTCCCAATATACCCATCATCCCTCCTCAGCACATGTCCAAACCAATGCAATCGTGTCTCTCTTGCTTTGTCTCCAAACTGTCCAACATGAGCTGACCCTCTAATATACTGATTCCTAATCCTATCCATCTTAGTCACACCGAGTGCAAATCTTAACATCTTTAACTCTGCCACATCCAGCTCTGACTCCTGCCTTTTTGTCAATGCCACTGTCTCCAACCCATATAACATAGCTGGTCTCACTACCCTCTTGTAGAGCTTCCCTTTCACTCTTACTGGTACCTGTCTGTCACAAATCACTCCTGACACTCTTCTCCACCCATTCCACCCTGCCTGTACTCTCTTCTTCACCTCTCTTCCACATTCACCATTACTCTGAACTGTTGATCCCAAGTACTTAAACTCGTCCACCTTTACCAACTCTACTCCCTGCATCCTCACCATTCCTCTACCCTCCCTCTCATTTACACACATATATTCTGTCTTAGCCCTGCGGACCTTCATTCCTCTGCTCTCTAGAGCATATCTCCACCTCTCCAGAGTCTCCTCAACCTGATTCCTACTCTCACTACAGATCACAATGTCATCTGCAAACATCATAGTCCACGGGGCCTCCTGTCTGATCTCATCTGTCAAGCTGTCCATCACCACTGCAAATAAGAAAGGACTCAGAGCTGATCCTTGATGTAATCCCACCTCCACCTTAAACAGATCTGTCACTCCCACTGCAGTCCTCACCACTGTCACACTACCCTCGTACATATCCTGTACCACTCTTACATACTTCTCTGCCACTCCCGACTTCCTCATACAATACCACAACTCTTCTCTAGGCAACCTGTCATATGCTTTCTCCAAGTCTACAAAGACACAATGCAACTCCTTCTGACCTTCTCTGTATTTCTCCAAAAACACTCTCACAGCAAACATTGCATCTGTAGTGCTCTTGCCTGGCATGAAACCATACTGCTGATCACTAATCATCACCTCCCTTCTTAACCTAGCTTCTACTACTCTTTCCCATAACTTCAAGCTGTGACTGATCAATTTTATCCCTCTGTAGTTACTGCAGCTCTGCACATCACCCTTATTCTTAAAGATAGGTACCAAAACCCTTTTTCTCCACTCCTCAGGCATCCTCTGACTTTCCAAAATTTAATTAAACAATCTAGTTAAAAGTTCCACTGCCATTTCTCCTAAGCACCTCCATGCTTCCATTGGGATGTCATCTGGGCCAACAGCCTTTCCATTCTTCATCCTCTTCATAGCTGTCCTTACTTCCTCCTTGCTAATCTGTTTCACTTCCTGATTCACTATCCCCACATCATCCAACCTTCTCTCTCTCTCTCTCATTCTCTTCATTCATCAGCCTCTCAAAATACTCTTTCCATCTACTCAACACACTCTCCTCTCTTGTGAGTACCTTTCCTTCACTATCCTTTATCACCCTTACTTGCTGCACATCTTTCCCAGCTATGTCCATCTGTCTAGCCAATCGGTACAGGTCCTTTTCTCCCTCTTTAGTGTCCAATCTCCATACGCCTTATCCTTAGCTTTCACCACCTCTCTCTTTGCCATGCGCCTCATCTCCTTATACTCATGTCTACTTTCTTCATCTCTTTGACAATCCCACTTCTTCTTCGCCAGCCTCTTCCTCTGTATACTCTCCTGTACTTCCTCATTGCACCACCAGGTCTCCTTGTCCTCCTTCTTCTGTCCAGATGTCACACCAAGCACCTTTCTAGCAGTCTCCCTTACTAGTTCTGCTGTAGTTACCCAGCTATTCGGTAACTCTCCACTGCTTCCCAGTGCCTGTTTTAACTCTTCCCTAAACTCCACTTCACAATCACCCTTTTTTAACTTCCACCATTTAATCCTTGGCACTGCTTTCATACTCCTCCTCCTCTTCTTGCTCACCAACATCATCCTACAGACCACCATTCTATGCTGTTTAACTACACTTTCCCCTGCCACCAATTTACAGTCTCCAATCTCCTTCAGACTGGCCCTCCTACATAGGATATAATCCACCTGTGTGCATCTTCCTCCACTCTTGTACATCACCCTATACTCCTCCCTCATCTTAAAATACATATTCACCATAACCCTGTCCATCCTTTTCGCAAAATCCACAATCATCTGACCTTCTGCATTCCTCTCCTTAACACCATACTTACCCATCACTTCCTCATCCCCTCTGTTTACTTCACCAACATGCCCATTAAAGTCCACTCCAATCACTAGTCTCTCACCCTTGGGTACACTCACCACAACTTCATCCAACTCACTCCAAAATTTCTCTTTCTCATCCATCGCACACCCAACTTGTGGAGCATATGCACTAACAACATTCATCATTACACCATCAATTTCGAGCTTCATAAACATCACTCTGTCAGACACTCTCTTCACATCTAAAACACTCTTGGCATATTGTTCCTTTAGTATAACCCCTACCCCATTTCTCCTGCCATCCACACCATCATAGAACAAATTGAACCCATTTCCTAAACACCTGGCCTTACTTCCCTTCCATCTGGTCTCTTGCACGCACAATATATCAACCTTCCTTCTCTCCATCATATCAGCTAGCTGTCTTCTTATACCAGTCATACTGCCAACATTCAAAGTTCTTACCCTCACTGCTACACTCCTAACCTTCCTCCTCTCTTCCTGCCTTTGGGCATGCCTTCACCTTCCTCTTCTCCTTTGGCCAACAGTAGCCCAATTTCTGCCAGCACCCTGTTGGCTAACAGTACTTGTGGTGGTCTTTGTTAACCCGAGCCTTGACCGATCCGGTATAGAAATATGAAATCTTTGCGCCATATGTGATCTCGGAGAATTTTTATGCCGGATGCCCTTCCTGACACAACCCTCCCCATTTATCCGGGCTTGGGACCGGCACAAAGAAATGCACTGGCTTGTGCATCCCCAGTGGCTGGGTTCCAAGAAATATACTTATCAATCATCAATATATTTCCAGATGGTTTGAGAATCATACCAGCCAGACCCCAGGAGTTTCCAACAGTGTACGCAGATATGCCTCTAGGCAGCATGATAGGTTAGAATACAGAATGAAATGGAATATCTGTCATACCAGTAGAGTCATAGCAAATGTGTACAAGTGTCAGGTGTGCCCCCCAATCCTATGTAGAGATGTAGTAACAGTCAGGTGTCCGCCCCCCAATTCCGATGTAGACACGTAATAACAGTCAGGTGCCCCCCCCAGTCCTATGTAGAAAAGTAGTAACAGTCAGGCATGCCCCTCATTCCTATGTAGACATGTAGTATCAGTCAGGTGTGCCCCCCCCATTCCTATGTATACACATAGTGACACACAGGTGTGCCCCCCACAATCTTATGCAAAAATGTAGTAAGAGTCAGGTGTGCCCACCCCCCATTCCTATGTAGACACATAGTAACACATAGGTGTGCCCCCCAATCCTATGTAGAAATGCAGTAACAGTCAGGTGCCCCCCCATTCCTATGTAGACATGTAGGAACAGTCTGGTGTGTCCCCCCAATCTGATATAGACAGGTAATAACAGTCAGGTGTTACTCCCCATCCTATGTATAAATGTAGTAACATGTATGTGTAGGTATAATACCAGTGGAGCACAGATTACCTGAGGTAGCCAAGGTAGCAGGATAGATTGTAGCATTTCTACAATATGCAGGTATGCATGTGTTACGTTGGGATGTGTTTCATATTGTGCTTGAGTGGTCAGTATTTATGCATGGTGTGGTTTATCCTGGTGGCCATTGCCCAGTTCTGCCGATGACAGGGCCAAGTCCTTACAACTACAGTGCCAAACACAATGCTCCCCAGTATAACACATTCTAGCAGTAAGCCATTGTAAATGTATGGAGGTAATATGTATCACCATCTGAAAGATGGACATGGCATGACTGTTGGGCCAGATATACAAGCAGTACACAGGGGAAAGTACCCCAGACAGACAGTGTATAATGTGTAACCATTAAATGGACACACCATTGGAATTGTACATACAGGTTTGCAGCACATTATCTGGGCTTGTAGTAGGGAATACCGATGTTGCCTGGCCAAACACTTGTAGACCACAAAGGTCATAGGAATGATGTATTGAGAAACAGCTGATGTCCCTGCACAAGCCAGCATAAGTGGAATGTTCCATGCATATCTGTGAGTCAGATGCAAGTAGTGTCCATAGCACACATGCACCCATCTCACCCAACCACCACCCACAGGTACCTCTCCGGTCTTATCCATGCTGTTGGGAATGGGTAAATTATGACCCCCACTTGTGTATGGCAATAGTTAAAGAATGCAGCATGCAGTGCAGGTGTCCCATGCATGTGTGGGACTAGCTGTAAGCAGCACCCTGCCAGCATCAACACCACTGGATCAATACTGACAGAAAGTATTGGCATGGACACCTAGCACACCCACCCTGTTATGCCAGGGGAATATACTGTATTGCAGTTGTGGACTGTAGGGCTGACAGAATGCAATGGCCGGCTACAGCTGGCCTGCATCACTACCAAATGGCCTACAGTCCTCTGCCAAAGACCTGTGTCTCACCCGTACTGCCAATGTATGTTATGTCATGGACTCCCATATAACAACATAACACAGTCCACAGAACCCATATGCAAGGCCATGTAGACAAACCACAGTAACATGTCCACCATGTCCCACTGCATGAACTGTAGACCAACACCAAAATACTCCTGTGATGAGGTGATAACTATAGGAAAAGTATCAGAGAATGTTTGCATAATGTATGTAAGAGGATAGAATAATAGAGGGGGGGTGGGAGCATGGGCAACATGGAATGTGCAAGGTCCAACACACGCCATGTGCACATACTATCCCTGGCTGCAAATGCACAAATGGGTGGCTACAAACCTCCTCATAAACTACAATAGGGGTAATGTCCTGACTTATAACCCCTCCCTCTGGGTAACCTGTGTGAATCTGTACAGCTGTGAGGTATTGCCACAGCAAGATAAGGACATACTGTCACATCGATGGATGTACAAGTATGTGATCCTCTGCCACCACTGCACCAAGGTGCTGAACCAATTACACAGACCCAGCAGCAAGTGTCTGCAGCTCCCCCTCCAGAATGGCATTAGTTTGCAGGAATATGTAGGAGTTTGACCACAATACTGGACACAGCTGCATTTACCCTGTGTTCCCCAAGACATCATTGTGAGCAAATATGTTATCTGACAGTACTTGATAACATAAAACATCACAGTGTATAACAGTACACATGTCCGAATATCTCTGCTAACACCAGGACCATGTAGCAGAAGCAGCACAGACACAATTACCTACAGTACCCACTATCCCTTGCCCAGTTTGACCCCATATTGTCAACTGATCTACAGATATCCTGCAGAAACAGTTTGCTAGCTGTAGGTGCAGAACACAAAAGTCTGCACTGGAGAACAATCTACCTGGAAAGGATTCACACATTCAATACAGAAGGTCATACTGGGCATGCTCCCACACTTAGAGAAATGAAGGCAGTGTCAGACAACAAAATACTGAAAGGTCATACTGGGCATGCTCACACAATGAAAGAAATGAAGCCCATGTCTGGCAACAACAGTGGACCATACATATCTGACAGTTGCAGATGTTAGTACATACACTCCGCAGTATGCACCAGCCATGCTTTGCACACACATTGGATAGGAATGCACACATATATCCAAGGACAACACACTATAATATGCCAAAAATACACATACATAGATCTGTGGAAGAGAGTGACAGTGGCAAAGAGCCTTCCATCATGAGGCCTGTCCCACCCAGCACACAGCCAAATGGCTACAACCACATGATGTGTAAATGTCACTAACCTTAGACATTTGCCTCTGGAATCCCTCAGTATGATAGACTCTGTGGTGCTAATGCTAACATGACTGTACAAGGCAGTAGTCCTCTAGCAGTTGTTTACACGTACCTGTGGAATATAAACCTGTGTGTACCTGAGTGTGGTGTGTCTGCCTCTAGATTAATGGGTTATGGCCCATGCACACACACTGCCCTCCCCATTGTCTGACTATGGCAAGCCTGCTGATGTCAGTCACTTTGAAATACACATTTGGGGAAAAAGCAGCCCTGTGGTGTGTCCTATAACCGCTTAATGCTGTAGTGTGCTAAACTAGTTAGCTAGGAGATCTATTCCTAGATATGGCAAGTATGGATGTTTGTGTAGGAAGCAATGCGTTTGAGGCCATTCACAGTCACTACAACCTCCAGTGCCCTTCTTTGGAAAGCCTGCTGATCTCATTCACTTTGAAATACACCTTTGGGGAATGAATAACTCACTAATCTCTGTGGTGTGTCCTATAACTATGTAATGCTGTAGTGTGATAAACTAGTTAGGGAGATGTTCCATTCTCAGATATGGCAAGTGTGGGTGTTTATGTGTGTGTGTTAGTTTGTCTGTGCAGGAAGCAATGCTTTTGAGGCCATTCACAGTCACTACAACCTCCAGTGCCCTTCTTTGGCAAGCCTGCTGATGTCATTCACTTTGAAATAAACCTTTGTGGAAGGAGTAGCCCAAAAATCTATATGGCAGAGCCTATAAATGCATAATGCTATAGTGTAACAAACTAGTTAGGTAGGAGTTCTATTCCCAGACATGGCAAGTGTAGATGTGTGTGTGTTTATTAGCTTGTCTGTGTAGGGAGCAATGCTTTTGAGGCCATTCACAGTCACTATAACCTCCAATGCCTTACTTTGGCAAGCCTGCTGATGTCATTCACATTGAAATACACCTTTGGGGAAAAAAGTAGCCCAATGATCTTTGTGTCATGTCCTGTAACTGCATAATGCTGTAGTGTGATAAACTAGTTAGGTGGGAGAGCTAATCCCTGATGTGGCAAGTGTGTGTTTGTCTGTGTAGGGATCAATGCTTTTTAGGCTAGTCACACTCACTACAATTTCAAATGCCCTACTTTGGCATGCCTGCTAATGTCATTCGCCATGAAATACACCTTTGGGGAAAAAGTAGCCCACTACTCTCCATGGCGCCTCCTAGAACAGCATAATGCTGTAGTGTGATATAATAGTTTGGTAGGGGCTCTATTCCCAGATGTGGCAAGTGTGTGTGTTTGTTTGTGTAGGGAACAATGCTTTTGAGGCCATTTACAGTCACTACAACCTCCATTGCCCTTCTTTGGCAAGCCTGCTGATGTCATTCATTTTGAAAAACACTTTTGGGGAAGAAGTAGTCCAGCAATCTCTGTGGCGCATCCTAAAACAGTGTAAGTCTCAAGTGTGATATAATAGTTTGGTAGCGGTTCTTTTCCCAGAAATGGCAAGTGTGGATGTTTGTGTGTGTGTTTGTCTGTCTGTGTAGGGAGCAATGCTTTTGAGGCCATTCACAGTCAGTACAACCTCTGTTCCCCATCTTTGGCAAGCCTGCTGATGTCATCCATTTTGAAAAATACTTTTGGGGAAGAAGTAGTCTAGTAATCTCTGTGGTGCTTCCTATAACAGTGTAAAGCTTTTGTATGCTACAGTAGTTCGGTAGGAGTTTTATTCCCAGACATGGCAAGTGTGGATTTGTTTTGTCTGTGTAGGGAGCAATGCATTTGAGCCCATTCACAGTCAATGCAACCTCCATTGCCTTCTTTGGCAAGCCTGCTGTTGTCATTCATTTTGAAATATACTTTTGGGGAAGAAGTAGTCCGGTAATCTCCTTGGTGCATCCTATAACAGCATAATTCTGTAGTATGATATAGTAGTTTGGTAAAAGTTCTATTCCCAGACATGCCAAGTGTGGGTGTTTGTGTAGTGAGAAATGCTTTTGAGCACATTCACAGTCAATACAATCTCCATTGCCCTTCTTTGGCAAGCCTGCTGATGTCATTCACATTGAAATACACATTTGGGGAAAAAGTAGCCCAATGATCTCTGTGGCACGTCCTGCAACTGCGTAATGCTGTAGTGTGATAAACTACTTAGGGAAGAGATCTAATCCCTGATGTGGCAAGTGTGTGTTTGTCTATGTAGGGATCAATGCTTTTTAGGCTAGTCACACTCACTACAATTTCAAATGCCCTACTTTGGCATGCCTGCTGATGTCATTCACCATGAAATATACCCTTGGGGAAAAAGTAGCCCACTAATCTCCATGGCGCATCATAGAACAGCATAATGTCATAGTGTGATATAGTAGTTTGGTAGGGGCTCTATTCCCAGACATGTCAAGTGTGTGTGCTTGTTTGTGTAGGGAGCAATGCTTTTGAGGCCATTCACAGTCAATACAACCTCCATTGCCCTTCTTTGGCAAGCCTGCTGATGTCATTCATTTAAAAAAAAATACTTTTGTGGAAGAAGTAGTCCAGTAATCTCTGTGGTGCATCCTAAAACAGTGTAATGCCGAAGTGTGGTATAATAGTTCGGTAGGAGTTCTATTCCCAGACATGGCAATTGTCTGTGTAGGGAGCAATTCTTTTGTGGCCATTCACAGTCAATGCAAACACCATTACCCTTCTTTGGCAAGACTGCTGTTGTCATTCATTTTGAAATACACTTTTGGGGAATGAGTAGTCAAGTAATTCTTGTGGTGCATCCTATAACAGCGTAATGCTCTAATGTGATATAGTAGCTTGGTAGTGGTTCTTTTTCCAGACATGGCAAGTGTGGATGTTTGTGTGTGTGTTCGTTTCTCTGTGTAGGGAGCAATGCTCTTGAGGCCATTCACAGTCACTACAACCTCTGTTCCCCATCTTTGGCAAGCCTGCTGATGTCATCCATTTTGAAAAATACTTTTGGGGAAGGAATAGTCTAATAATCTCTGTGGTGCTTCCTATAACAGTGTCATGCTGTCGTATGATACAACAGTTCATAGGAGTTCTATTCCCAGACATGGCAAGTGTGGATTTTTTTTTGTCTGTGTAGGGAGCATTGCATTTGAGCCCATTCACAGTCAATGCAACCTCCATTGCCCTTCTTTGGCAAGCCTGCTGTTGTCATTCATTTTGAAATATACGTTTGGGGAAGAAGTAGCCCAGTAATCTCTGTGGTGCATCCTATAACAGCATAATATTGTAGTATGATATAGTAGTTTGGTAAAAGTTCTATTTCCAGACATGCTAAGTGTGGGTGTTTGTTTGTGTAGGTAGCAATGCTTTTGAGCACATTCACAGTCAATACAACCTCCATTGCCCTTCTTTGGCAAGACTGCTGTTGTCATTCATTTTGAAATACACTTTTGGGGAATCAGTAGTCAAACAATTTATTGTGGTGCATCCTATAACTGTGTAATGCTCTAATGTGATATAGTAGTTTGGTAGCAGTTCTTTTTCCAGACATGGCAAGTGTGGATGTTTGTGTGTGTGTTTGTTTGTTTGTGTAGGGAGCAATGCTTTTGAGGCCATTTACAGTCACTACAACCTATGTTCCCCATCTTTGGCAAGCCTGCTGATGTCATCCAGTTTGAAAAACACTTTTGGGGAAGGAATAGTCTAGTAATCTCTGTGGTGCTTCCTATAACAGTGTCACGCTGTCGTATGATGCAACAGTTCGTAGGAGTTCTATTCCCAGACATGGCAAGTGTAGATTTTTTTGTCTGTGTAGGGAGCAATGCATTTGAGCCCATTCACAGTCAATGCAACCTCCATTGCCCTTCTTTGGCAAGCCTGCTGTTGTCATTCATTTTGAAATATATGTTTGGGGAAGAAGTAGCCAAGTAATCTCCGTGGTACATCCTATAACAGCATAATGCTGTAGTATGATATAGTAGTTTGGTAAAAGTTCTATTCCCAGACATGCCAAGTGTGGGTGTTTGTTTGTGTATTGAGCAATGCTTTTGAGGCCATTCACAGTCACTACAAGCTCCATTGCCCTTCTTTGGCAAGCCTGCTGATGTCATTCCCTTTGAAATACACATTTGGGGAAAGAGTAGTCCAGTAATTTCAATGGTGCATCCTATAACTAAGGAATTCTGTAATGTGATAAACTTGTTAAGTAGGAGTTTGATTCCCAGACATGGTAAGTGTGTATGTTTGCCTGTGTAGGTAGAAATGCTTTTGAGGCCATTCACAGTCACTACAACCTCCGCTGCCCTTATTTGGCAAGCCTGTTGATATCATTCCCTTTGAAATATACCTTTGGGAAAGGAGTAATCCAATAATTTCCGTGGCACGTCCAATAACTGCATAATGCTACAGTGTGATTGTCTAGTTAGGTAGGAGTTCCAATCCCAGACATAGCAACTGTGAGACTTGGTGTGTGTGTGTCTGTGTTTGTCATTCATATCCTGTGTGGGGGTGGCTGTGAGTGTGTAACAACTCAACTCATTGTGGAGTGGGTTTTACAAATTTCTTATATGGTGGGCCTATTATATGTCACAATGTCCACCTTACAAGGATAACAGATGTCAAATAGCCGAGAGGCTGGGGTTGCCAATCCATAACCCTACATGTGACATCAAGGCCTGGTGGACAAATTAAGCAACCGTTGTATTACCCAGAGAATACTCTGAACCCATGTCTCAAATACAAACACACTTGCCTAGGCAACAACCGCTTTGTTGGTTATACCCTGCATATTGCTTACAGATAGTAGCCATGGTGTGATTGCAGTGGACTACAAAGAGCATGGCACCCTGTCCCATCACTACAATAGGTGCATAATTGCAGACAGTGCGCCTTCACTATGTCCTCCACTGGATGCCTGCAACAACTGTAGTGCCATCAAATGTGACCCACAAAGGAAATACCATGCCTTAAACACATGTCCTGTAGGGACAGATGCCACTGACACTAGGGAATACCTGTATCATGCTATCAATGTATGTGGAGGGTCAAACTGGTGTCCATTACCAGTTCCCGTCACATGAGGCTAGGACTGGCACATCTGATGATAACAATCTGTGTACACAACATGGGCCAGACACCCCAGGTACAGTTCCACATGTCACTGAACATGCATCTGGGATGTGTGCACATCCCAGACACCACCCATGTCATTGACTATAGAACAGATACATGGTAAGCATTGCACAGCACTGGTCACACACAATAGTAACCCAGATGACTGGATGGTGAATACAATAACCACCTGTGTGGGCCAATCCAGACACTACACCCAAGAAGCACACTGCAGACCATTGTCATGTGGCCTGATGCCAAGGTATACCCTTCACTTACCTTGTACAGCCTTCTGGCACAGTCAACCACTACACACCTGTGAAGCAATGCACCCATGCATGTCAGTACTAGCACCCTGTGTCTGTGTGTGGAATATGATGCTTTCCACCCCATTTGCACAAACTACAACTCCTATTGGCCTACTGAAGGATGCCGTCTGATGTTAGACACCTTCACATACCCTTTGCTCATATATTATCCGGATAACCCCTGTGGTGCATGTGATACCTGGTTATTACTGTATTGTGGAAAACTAGCTAGTTAGGAAGTCTATTCCTGACCCTGTCAAGTGTGTTAAAGTGTGTGAGTCCCTGAGAGAGTGTGGCTGTGTTGACGTTGGCACCTGTTCATGTGGACAGGCACGTGTACTACACATACCTTATTGCACCTATATCACTGTTGCAGATGTCACTCACCATCAGATATACCTTTGGACAACTCCTCAACATATAATCTATGTGGCACATGCAAAACTGCATAGACATATGATAGCAATACATTGTCATTCAAGGGTTTGAAATCCCATATTGGTTGGTGTGTGACACAAATATTCTTAGGTTTTACTCTCCCACCCCCTCCCTAACTTACATTGTGTCTGCCTGGCTCTCTCACTCCCTCTCTGGTGGATGTGGAGAAATACACCTACTTAGCTTAGGCAGCAGCTTGTGTTTTGTAAGTGATGCTCATGATCAGCTGATGGCCTCTGCACGAATTGCAGTTCCTCTATAGCTGATGGCATGTAGAACAGTTGTGATAATATTCCCATAGCCAGTTGCATGGAAACAAACTCCAGTATCTAGGAAAATCATGTGGGTGTTGGGGCTTTTCATTCATTGTGAGCAGAACCTCAATTTGATGTTTGGCAAACAGCATCACAGATGATATTGGGATTTACCTCTAACAACATACACTGTGGAGACAGGCCAACAGACATGAGGGGGATATGCCAGACATGACTACAGAATGTAAGTGTTGCTCTTCTGCATTTGGAGTAATGTCGGTTTAACAGGGTGTGTGTGGATATGGCTGGTCTGCATGATTTAATACCTGTCATGACAGTGTTATGTGTTTGAGGAAACTCCCACCTCTAGGGTTATCTGCAGACTGGGCAGTGTGTGGAGCCTTATGTTTCTTGTGTTACTCACAGAACATTTATCTTAGCACTGCAGAAGCATAGTCTGAGGATTGCAGACAATACATGGTGACAGCCATGAATGTTACTGACTTCATATCCCTCATTGGACATATGTCACAAAAAACCCTGGTATGGCAGTAAATGTATGAGGTTATCACAGCAACATGCCAATATTGGCTCAGTGTTTGTTGCTCCAGCCACACTTCTGTCAACCTTTGAACATATGTCATGCAGTAAGATGTGCATATGTTCTGTACATTATTATTTATTGACATCATGCCTGTTAACAAGCCAGTCAGATATCAGACTGCTAGACATGTTATGTATAGTAGGGATTACTTCTGAGGACATAACCTGGGCATTCAGCGGTTGTGTGTACAGTACTGGGGTCTGTGTACTTATAGTGATTGTCGACAGTATGTGTATTGCGCATACATACCTCAGGCTTTGCACAGATTGTGGTAGATGCCATTGTTCTTGGGCCTGTTCTATCTGATATTACATGCTGCTCCAGTGAATGGTACCCTATCAGCTCACATGTCTGTAGGGTCAAATGCACACATGTCCCATACCACCGACAGGCATCAGACCACACTGTGTCATGACCCAGTTTATGTAGGGTTTGTGTGTGAGGGGCACATATGAGGATGGTCTTTATCAGACAGTCCATATAGTGTCATATTAAGCTTGTGTACCATATGTGGCTGTGGCTGTGTTTACATTGGTTGTGGGTATGCACTTTCTCACAGGTGTCTGTTACTCGATGCTGTGACATGTGTGTAGAGCCTGCTATATTTGCAGGTACATGTGTATTCCTCCATACAAAATGTAGTCCAGTGTTGTGGCAGTCTGCCTATAGTTTGCACAGTGCTTTGTGACATGCTTAGCAGCTTAGTATAATTACCCTGTGTGCAGTTATGTCCAGTTATTTGCAAGACATACTGCTGCCAGGCCACCATAACTTTTATGTTTTCTGACAAAGCAGTGGGATTCTGTACAGATGTATGTCACTAACTACTGGGAAGTATATGGCCATGTGACCTCTGCACCAACAGGTATTATGTGTCAGGACAGACTGGCGTGTGTGAATTCATACATTGTGTGGGCATATGTGGTCCAGTTTGTTTGTGTCTTTCGGCTTTTCCCGGTTAGGGGGTCACCACAGCGGAACTCCGGTCCGCTAATGATTGTTGGTTGATTTTTACATGCCGAGTTACCAGCCCTGATGCACAACCTTCAATGAAGGTATGCTCATTCACGCATGTCTCCACGCAGAAGATGCTCTAGCTGAGAATCGAACCGGAATGTGTCTTGCTGTGAGGCGACAATGCTACCGCAGAACCACCACTATTTATGTGATATACCCATGTACATGGCTGCTAACATCCACATTGTCAGGCGTAGTTCACATATCTCGCATGAAGGGGATCTGTGTACACCTCTGGACTGACCACAGAGTGCCAAACTGTCCACATTTATTGGTCATATCTCTGCTGTAGTCCACAGGATCATTACGTTGCTAGCAGTTGTACTGTACTATGATGTCCTTAGGATGTCTGTCAGTAGCCAATGGCGTACATGTCAAAATCAGATGTGACCTCCCACAGACAACATGTCTGTTAAGACAACCACTGTTACAGTAGCAACAGTCTACATATATGCCTGCAATACATGCATGACATCCCCTTGCACTAAGAGGTTGGGGCTATGTTCTGGACATATGGTAAACATATATGTATTTATTTATATATATATATATATATATATATATATATATATATATATATATATATATATATATATATATATGTATATATATATATATATATATATATATATATATATATATATATATATATATATATATATATATATATATATATATATATATATATATATATATATATATATATATACACACACAAACCAAATATATATACATATACACAGCTATATATATATATATATATATATATATATATATATATATATATCTACACATATACAGCTATATAGATGTATATGCACATATAGTTATGGATATCTACATATATATCAACATAAATACGTATATCTGTACACATAGGATGTGCATACACACACATATATATATATATATATATATATATATATATATATATATATATTGAGTCTTTCGGCTTTTCCCGGTTAGGGGTCGCCACAGCGGAACTCCGGTCCGCTAATGATTGGCAGTAGATTTTTACGTGCCGAGTTGCCAGCTCTGATGCACAACCTTCAATGAAGGTACGCCCATTCACGCATGTCTCCACACAGAAGACGCTTTAGCTGAAAATCAAACAGGACAATGTCTTACTGTGAGGCGACAATATATACATATATATATATATATATATATATATATATATATATATACATATATATACAGAGAGAGCTAAAAATGGCTATATATATGATGCACTATAGAGATGTGTAGAAATATGTATGTATCTCATATATGTATATTTAGATATAACAACATATGTGATGCATCAACAATATCAATAACAAATACTACACAATTGTGGAATTCAAAGCAATTGTTCAATACCATTCAATATGTGTACTGATAGATATATTGGAAAAACAATAGCTGTCTTCACAGCTGTCATGGTGTAGTAGTTACCTGCTGTGATTATAGTGTACAGGGTCCTGGGTTCAGGATCTGCAAGTGCTGTTTATTTTGTTGCTGGGCAGAACAAGGGCTGTTGGTTACAGAGTGGTTAAGGCAGTTTTTAGTAGCTTTAAGCACGTTTGTGCAAGTTTGCGTGAAGCTAAGCGGTGCTAAGGTATGGTTAAACATATGGGCTCTTACACCATGTAGGCTTCACTTACCAGTGTGCACATGTGCTTAGCTGTAATATTGCAGCAGTGATGAAACCTAATAAGCATGGCTCAGCCCTGGTAACCAGTGTTCATGTCCCAGTCTGATAACATAGCAGGGTAATGACATCTGTAATAAGTGTATGTATTGGCATGTACATAACATGCGTCTATGTCCTGTCATTACAGTAGTAAGGTATATGAGTGCCATGTCTGGGACACACAAGTATATAAGAGCTAGCTGTACAGCACTCTTATCTGTGTGAATGTGATACATGCATAGGTAGTAACCTAGGTTACGTGCGGTCACACTGGCATGTAGTGTATCATGGTGGTACTGCTGTTGACAGTGCTTTCCCAGGCAAGAGTAGATTGCTAAATGTAGTACTGACAACAAGCACCCCTGTAGGCATAGCTGGACTTGAGGCTTCACTGTTGTGCTCCTGGTGTGTGAGCTGTGTCACAGTATATATCCCCTACTGGATAATGATCTGACATGTGGAAAGTAACTGTAGACTACTGTCTGTACAGCACATGTCAGTGAGGACTACCAACATGTAGCAATGACATACATATTGGTGTCAGATATCTATCTGTTGACACATTCATCATACTGCATATCTACTTGCCAAGATGATGTCTGTCAGTCCCTGTACAGATGTGCAGATGGCAGGTATCCGGCTTGGATACATACAGGCAACCTATGCTTGACTGACATTTACATGTCTGCCCAGCTGTGTTATAACTGCCACATATAGGAGACAACACCATGTACGAATCACATGCCACGGGTACCTCCACTGCACCACTACAGTCAACAGAACATGCTTGGGTACAGGTCTCCACCACAGATACTAATCATGTGTTGTAATATATGTTGCATACATGTCAACTGGGTGATATCAGTGGCAATTTGCAGGAGGCAACCAGAGGAATGGCTGATGCATGTAACTCTCACCCTGGGGGTCATCACAGTGGTGTCTGTTGATAGATTGCATGTTGGCACATGGCAGGTGGCATGATACCACTGTACACACATCCCCTACACTTCCCATCTCTCCATGGACAATAGCCAGGTACACATTTATGACCACCTCCAGTGATGCACCACAGTACTGACAAATGTGTACGTGTGCATTACTGAGGATATCAGTGTCTCTGTGTTAGTACACCTGTAGTTGGGAATAACATGAGGGCCTTCACACCCACCACAACACCCATTGCCATAGTAAGATGTGGCTGCTGCTGTACTGGACATTACATGTACCCTGTTATGCTCCTCTCCCTAATGGCTACATGAGCCTTGCAGTACTAGCACAACAGTGTTGTACAAATGGGTCAATAGGCATGGGATACCCATTGAGTTCTGGCAAGTGTGTGTATGTGTGCATGGCTGTATATCTGTAGGGTACAGCATTCTGAGGCCACATACTCCTATTACAATATGCATTGCCACATAGTAGTACGGATAGTGTTGCTGCTGCCAATAGGTCAGGCTTGACAATTCAATGCCCTACTGTGCCTGTGGCATGTGCATTAGATGCATATCCCTGTAGTACCACTGTTGGAATGTACAATGGGTTGTATCGCAGTCATGGGCAATGCGTGATGGTGGGTATGTCAAAGTGTCATCATGGGTTCCAGTGAGTACAACATCCAATGTGGGATGTGGGTGCTGTGTACACTGTCAGTACACCATGGTACACTCGGTATATGTCCCTGGTACCACTGTATGGTGACCACTGTCACCATCAACCATACAGGTAACTGATACCACAATCCAGTCCAGTTATGCATGTGCTGTGTGCATCCTACCTGTAACACATTGGACACACTGATATGTTAGTTAGCACCGATAGGCCCAGGTCTCTGGGATGTGTGTCTGCCTGTTATGTGTCTGTCAATGTGCATATGATGGTATGTCACACTATGTATTGTCCATATACAACCATTACATCCCCCATTACCATACTGTACATGTCTGGGGATGTTCTGCATGTAACCTGGAACACACCTCACACTAAATGCTCAGTGGTGTGTGCAATGAAAGCCACACACTTTAGTAGCACTACATTCCTAGGTAGGAGTCTAGTCCCAGTGTTGCCAAGTAAGAGTGTGCATGTATGCAGATGGATCTACATCAAGTTGCTGATTATACATGTCTCAGCGGGTCACCTGTCCATGTGGCACAGGCAGTAACTGTTATACAAACCTGTGACATGTGTTTAACTGTACCCAGGATATGTCACAGCCATGGTGTCACCACAGTGTCACAACCCTTGTGGAATATGACTGCAGACCATCCTCCTGCTGACACATGTACACCTACAACACAAATGGATAACATTATGGAGACCCCAATCACTCAGTGTTCCTAACAGCTATAATGCATCATGGCTGGACAGCTACACTACCTGACATGTATGCATTAAAGAACAAGAAATAGCCAGCAACAAAGGTGGAAATCCACAATTTAATACAGAAATAAAAATTGCATAACTAAGTAGAGGGTAATAAGCCCAACTACCTGCCCCCAAACCGGTTTTGGCTGTAATAGCCTTCTTAAGTGAGTAAACATGAGCCAACAGAAACCACTCATGTATATATAGTGTTACATAAAACAGTTCATTGGTGCATTTATAATTGGTCATTAAGCCCAGGTGAGAACAAAGCCCCTAACTTAATAATCCATTTGCGTTCCTTAAAGTTGAGTATGTCATGCCATCCTGATTTATCCCTACATTTCCCTACAATGCAATAAATAACAATAAAATGAAAAGATGCAGAGTTATGTTTACATACATGTTCATACAGAGCATTATCAGGATGTTTATTCCTAATATATTATCATGTATGCATTAAACATTACTCCTGACAACATGTTACACAGCAGTACATTGGTACACAGTAGTACAGTCACCATGTGCATCAGAGCCATATTAGCCTGTCTCTGCATCAATGTTATGGATGACAGGGATGTGTCACAGGTATCATCATATGCACAGGGTGTGTTGTTGGTTTGCCAGACACCTAGGATGGGCCATACTTTTGACACCATGTGTGTGGGTGAGGGGTGTAATTACTTGAAATGAGCATGGTGATGTGGTGTGTGTAGGTATAGGATTGCCCTAAGTGTGTTCATATAGTGTGTGGGTATGCATGCACACAGTTCTGCCATGTGCCTGCCCTATACAGGTGTTTCTTGGACAGGTGCAGACCATACCTGGCAGGGTGTGCAGTTCATCGCCTTCAGCCACGGATACATGGACTGTGCCTGCCAGAGCTTCCATGGGCACATCCAGGTACAGGCCTCGATGTGCTACTCTCCCCTGATGATATCAGATGTCCGCTGGAACCAGGTCCCTCCTGGGACTAACCAGGACCATGTGCATGTGGCCTGCTGTGGTGTGGACACTGTCCCCCCTGCAGTGCTGGGGCTGGTATTGCCACTATGGGAGTGCCTTGGTGTCCTAGCATGTCCATGTCGACCACGAGCTGTTGGTGTTGCTGGCCTACGTTCATGCTGCCATCGTCCCACTCCCAGCACATGTTCGAGCACTGACAAATCACGGTTGATGAGGCCCACCATCTCACCCAACAGTCTATCCATGACCTTGATATAATCACGGAGGGCACCAGCAAGTTCATGGAAGTTGTCGCTTACAGATGACAGATCAGCCCTTTGCAGCCTCAGACCCTGTCTGGTGTACGGTTCCATACATGCCTGCACCCCCATGACAGTCTGAAACATGCACCTGGTGGTACCAGTTATGGCACTTCTGCCAGGGGCATGATGACCAGCAGCCCTACCATGAGCACCCTGGTACATCTGCTTATGTGGTGCCCTGCCAGACATCTGGCTATGCCTGCTGTGACCAGACACAATAGGCATAGATAACACACTCTACTGTGCACTGCCACCAACCGCCAACTTTCCCTTTGCTATGGCCACTGGTGATGGGGTATGTATAGGCAGTGTAACTGTGAGTGGGGTCAGGGTGCCTAAGAGGGAGATGTCAAACAATGGTGCAGTTTCAGCCTCTGACAACCCCGCCTGTGACTCAACAGTACTATCATCATCTTCGGTGTCTGTATGGACACCAACATCAGATTGCATGCAGGAGGGACCCTGATCCACCTTGCCACCTGTGGGGAAAAACAAGAAATGCACTTTAAGACCTGTACAGCATTGCATAACAGTACACACATATATATACACACACACACACACACACACACACACACACACACACACACACACACACACACACACACTGATATTCCGCCATAATTTCTACCTGTCCCCAAATTTACAGACAGTCCCACATTTATTCACATAAGTTCCCCATCCTGCATCACACTTGGTAGCATACGTTCATTAATACCACTCATTAACATACCATTCCTCTAAATCCCTAGACGAGTGATCACAACACAAGTCCTGTTACTCCATTACCTCCTTGACTTGAGTGGAATAGGTTTTACATGACCTCACTCCTGATATCCAGTGTTCACCCTGGGTATGTTTGGATATCGTAAGCATGGTCCCTATATGTTAGGGGCTACTATGTTCACTCCATAATGTCACGCACTGAAGTGTGATATGTAACTATTGCTCAGTACATGCCAGATCTGCTGCTCAATCAATGTATCATGTGGACAGCAGTAATATATGGAGACACTCCCTGGTGTTGTCTAGTAATTCCCCAATGCATCTGTAGTGCTGCATACGTGGGTAGTCATTCATCTTTCTGCCGATTGCAATATTAATGGTATACCTGGTGTCTACTTTCCCTCCCAATGCATGTTCCATGCTACAGACCTTATTATACTATTAGCTGTCCTGTGATTACATGTCAGACAGGCATTTCTGGTGTCTCATGTTTCAGTCCATGTCCATGTACTGCACAATCCCAAAGGGAAGTACTTCCATATAAAAAACCTCACAATCACACGTGCATACATGGACACCCACACAAACAAACACACATGCACACACACACCCTACATGTATCAACCCCCTCCACTCAACCAGATTGCACTTACAAACAAAACATGCCACACACACACACACACACACACACACACACACACACACACACACACACACACACACACACACACACACACACACACACACACAAACATCTACAGATGAGGTTACACAAAGATAGTACACACAGTCCTCCCATTACCCATCTGTCAACATGCATAACATATGGTGCTCAACAGTATGCAATGCAGATATAGTCAATCCATGTTAGCAGCAGGATACATGTGTGTGATGTATTGGCTGTGCTAGTAGGTGATGCCCCTTCCCCTGGAAAACACTGCACCCATGTACACAGTATTGCTGTGCACCTGTTTGGCAACCTTCCATGTACTGGGCACCAAACCTCACAGGTGTACAAACCATTGCTGAATGTGCATTACTGTGTCAGTTATGTCTGCTCTAATGCTCACAGCCCTTATGTGTTTGAACGACACATACCTGGGATGATATGTGAACAGATGTCATTTGTGAGTGCCTGATGTCTGGTTTACAGATCTCAACATCAGTGGTGCATGAATTACCAATACAATACTATTACACTGACAACTGTCAGACCTTACCATGGCTATGGGGAGTGTATACACCCTTATTGATATGACACACTCTTCCTTGATATGCCATGGGACCACATCACTGCATATATTAACATTACATGAGCCTGATATGTGACATATGTCCTGTACATTCACATGCAATGTCTAAGAAATGTGTTAGGTGTGCAGATGCTGATCGCAATGCATACACTCCATTAGGTGCATATGTGTGCATGCCCTTATCATGATGGTTTGTTGCACTTATTGCTATGTGTACTACAGCAGTCACTATTCCTGGCAGGGGTATACTAGCATGGGCCATCTGCATTTGCCAGTATATGGTCAGTCTGCCCTACACATGTCCCCCAACTCTGCATGATTGCAAGGTATACTCATGTGCACATCCCTTGGAGTTCACACACTGCCATCACTATTGCTGTGGGATTAGTCTCAGCTTATGACTGGCAAACATACACATGTACATTGGCACCGGCACAGCACAGATGGGAATGGTGGGCCTGAGATGAGGCAAAGCATTGGTTGTGCAGCACCTGTATCTTACATAATACTGTCTGTAGGTTTCCAATGAGGTCATGGTACACCAGTACACATTGCAATGCGTGACTGTTGGGGACCACTTTTGTTATGCATACACTACCTGTAGAGAGGCCTGGCTGATGTTTCCTGTGGTACAACTGTCACATTTGTTTACCCTAACCCATAGGACATGCACTTGCAGAGTCCAGGCAATTGCTGACACAGGTACCGCACAGCCAGTACTCGCTGGACATTTCTGCTATGCCCCCAGTGTTGTGGCATGTTAATGGGCAGCCCACATTACCAGTTTGTTACATGTGACTGCATATGTCTTGGGTGGCCATCTGTTTATGTCCTACATCATTCCTGTCCCATACATCCTTGCCACATACATGGCTGCACTGTTTGTCATGGCATATGCAATGGTGAGGTATGTCTACATGTGCAGCTCATGCAGCTCATGGGTGCTACCTGTTGGGTATGGGGCCCAAGCCATGACATGTAAGATGTCTGCAAGCCATGCTTGCCTCTGTTGCAGGTAAGTGTGCACATGTGATGGCCAAAAATCGTAGTAAGTTGTCCACTACGTGGTGTGACATTGGGGACGTGTACTTGCTAAATGGTGCATTTCCATGAAAAATGCATGCAGGCAGTACCACAACAGCTGCCTCCACTATATTTTCTCTGGAGTTTGTGCACACATATGCTTCCAGTGTTTGTGAAGGTATGTATTCCCCATATTTGCTGCGCTAACCTACGGTTCCATATTACACACTCAGTGCTCATGTTGGGAACACATTGTAGGTGTTAAGGGTTGTGTACCACAGTATGCTGTTATGCTATAGTGTAGATCTGTAACAGTTTTAATTGTAACACTGGTATATACACTGTTGTAGCACTGTATAAGGGTCATGTGTCTCGCCATTATGTTCATCCCTGTGGACACATTTGGCAATGACAGGATGTTAGTTAACTTGCAGGTGTCTGACATACCCTTCAGATACCCCATCATGCTCAGCACTGTGATGCAGTGCATTTAACAGCAATAATACGTGAACATGTATGGCATGCATTACGGGTAGGTGTGTTAGATGTGTGCATGGAATATACCATAGCCACTACATATCGACAAGCATGAACATAAACCATACTCACCAGCTACAGGCTGCTGCCTTGGTGGTATACCAGTGGGACCTACATAAGAGTGTGAGAGATGTGATGTCAGTGGCTACAGCTGTGGCATTGCTACAGGGTGGGTTCAGCATTACAGTATATCAAGAGTACAAGTCCACAAAACTACAGCTTATGCACATCTGTTTATTACTACTACACAGCAACAGACTATATATATAAACAACAGACTATATATATATATATATATAACATCTCACATATGCATGATCTACCTGTATAGATGTGGATGCATTTGCAACAGCAGTCTACTGATGTGCCCTGTGGTCTTACCTGCATGCTCTTCAGCCAGTGTGTGGGTAGCACCCACCTCCACAATGGTCTACACCAGTTGTTGGGTCTGCGGGCAGGCAGGTGCCACAAGGCTGGTGAGGAGCTCCTAAACACATGGGGGGATGGATGGTATGACCCCCCCCATTGCGAGGTGATCCCACTGGACTGCAGCAGCATGATGACGGGCACTGCAAAGCAGGTCACTACAGTGATGCAGGACCTGCTCATAACTGCGGTTATACAGGCCGACATCATTGACCCTGTGGACTAGATCATTCCACAGGGCAGTCTGCTCCTGCTGCTCATGGGCTGTCCTGCCAAAGAGAACCTGGTAGTGCTGTATCAGGTGAGTCAGTATGACCTCATTTGCTGCCACTGAATACACTGGTAAATGGCCATGGGACATGCTGCCTGAAAGACATAAAGATGGAAACAGGTCAAATAACTCATATAGCAAGGTTACCATAGTTCTTAATGCACATCTCTGTATCCCCCCCCCACCATATCAGTGGCAATAAACTGTTCACACAACTCAATAGGTATGGCTACAACTTACCTACTATTGAGACATATATTGTATTGTACCAGACCTTGTGCTATGTGTTTGTATCCTTGTTCCCTGTGGGGACACTATCATTGCTGGCCTGTTACGGACTATTTCATCTGCATGCCATTGTCAGCGCCATTATGTTTCCATGTATGCATGTGGTATACTTGCTATGTGATTGCTGCACATCTGTCATTCTGTGTTATTGGGGATATATATGCATGCTGTTGGACATGTTCTGGGATTGTGTGGACTATTACTACCCACATGTATTCTATAACAGTGACACAATACCATATTTAGGGAATAGTTGCCAGCAGAACGACCTCTCCCACCTCATCTGGCCATGTTACCAGGCCACATCACATGTGGGACTCACCGTGGGGCCTCCTCATCTACTGGTCCAGCACTACCTTCAGGTGGAGCCACCTCAGGAGATGGTGTTCCTCCCTGGGGGCACACACAGACATGATCCTGTCACCTGAGGTCAGGTCCAGGGTCTGTCCCATAGGAGGCTCCACAGAAACTTGTGTGATGTACTACAGCACCTTGAGACCCCCAGTATAAAACCACAGGGTCCATATACTCCTCCTGCTTAGCCTCCAGGACAGGCAACTTCAGTGCCATGAAACTGCTGTTGTGACTAGCAATTGGTGGGGGCCTTGTTCCCATTGTTTCCCTATAGGCTCATGGGGCTTCCACATCGCAGACCACACACACCATCCAGCATGTTTAGCCACCACATTTGTCATATACCACCCCTGTAGGCTGTCCTCTATATCTACCAGCCTGAACCACCTCCACAAATATACCTGCTATCCTTCCCCATATTCCCATTCCCTACTTCACAGACAAGGGCAATGTGGTCCCAACAAGGGGTTCACATGTGACATAACCGTCCATGTTGCACACACTTACAGCTGGATATATAGCACTGTTGAGGTAATATAGGGGACATGTATTTACATACATATGTGTGTGTATGTTGGTATATATGTAGACACACACACACACACACACACACACACACACACACACACACACACACACACATACATATATATATATATATATATATGTAGATATATTTTATGCTGTATATATGTGTTTATGTATATATGTATATGTATATATATATATATATATATATATATATATGTGTGTGTGTGTGTGTGTGTGTGTGTATGTGTCGACATATGGGTGTCTGTATATCTGTAGACATACATGTGTGTGTATATATATATATATATATATATATATATATATATATATATATATACACACACACACACACACACACATATACATACCTATATATATGGGGTACATTCAGACATCAGGTCCACAATCTCTAACTCTCCTTCCTGCACAGCTGCACTGTTCTGCCTTGCTACAACACCAACAGGAGCCACATATGGACACATCCTTACATTAAGGGGTATATATAGGGCCAGACTGCAGGTAAGCCTACTACACACCTATGGCATTTCAGCATGCCACAGTACATGTCAACCTGAGTGTCTTGCAAGTGGTGGGCTCTGGAACCCACATGTCCATCATTATAGCATTACTTCCACCACCAGCTATTGGCCACAGTAATATAAATCCTTCCCATTACACAACAAACACTATGTTGGCTTACATCTTGTCAGTCAGTGCTGCTCTTCACAGTTGAAGGGTATGGCCCACTAACCATAGGGACAGACTCTATTGTCCATAGCAGTTGTTCAGCTGAACATCTTTACAACAACACCTGATGGCACATATATATCATTCCACATCATCTATCCCAGTATTATGGACCTAGTACTACAGTCAATTAAATGCATATGTACTTCACATACCTGTTGTGGGAATGAAATCTGTTTTGGATAGTTTTCTTGTAGGAGTTTTTTTTTTATGTTCTCCTTGGCTTTGGCCTTAGCCTGCTTTCCTTGTTTCTGTTTCTGTTTTGGTTTTGGTTTCTCTCTCCGCCCCCCCCCCTCTCTCTCTCCAGTAACTGGATTGAGCTGCTTGGAATAGATTGCAGCATGCCTTTTGTAGGTGATGCACATTATCAGGTGATGGCCTCTGCACCAATCAGTGTCCTCCACTTGCTACCTGCATGCAGCATGCTGTGTAGTACTTCCAATTACCACTGTCATGGCAACCCACTACTATACATACCTGCATCATGTGAGCATGGTCTCTTTATCTTTCCTGTATGGTGGACATCCTTCCTGTGTGTGGGCAGCAGTGTTAGAGACAGCAGGTAGGAATACTTCTTACAAGAGAACTTGCACACTCAGGCCAGCTACATATTTGTATGAGGTTCCAGAACTACAGAGTGTGAGTAGTGTTGTTGTATGCACTGTATAGCACCAGTGTTACAGGGTTTGTGTGTAAATACTAGTTTAACATGGAATGCAGTCTGTCTGCATAGCTGTCAACTGTGGGCCTATCCATTTGATGACCAGAGGTGTGCCTGCTATGTTTTGTCTGTCCACCACACGCGTCTTGTATTGGATATATCACTGGCAGTTCTGTGTTGAGTGTTATCAGTACATGGCTACATACATTTGTGTTTCTGACTTCCTGTTAATGATTAAGAGTATGTTGCAGACTATACTGTAACACCAGCCACTTGCTCAGTGTATGACAACACAATTTCACATGTGGGCCTGTGTTATGGCCTCTGTCCTCCACCTACATACCAGGCTTTGTCCATATGACATGCTGTCAGGGGTTGTTATGTAGTGGCCTGTGAGTATGTCATGCTGCCATTCCCACCATCATTCCACTGCTGTTGTGGCCCCCAAACATATTGTGGGGTTGGGTACATATATGTGTTGGCTTCATCTGCACAGTACATGTGTGCCTTTCTGCAGTCCAGAGGTCAGTGTATGGAACAGTGGTATATGCCTCTGTATGTCAGTCTATGAGGGGGGGGTGCACCATAAATAACCTAGGCTGTTATAACACGTGAGGGATATCAGGAGTAAGCTGCCTTAAGGTATCTGGATGTTCATTACCATATAATTTACCTTGGGAAAATGCAGGCCTACTGCCATACAGATTGTTCGGTTTGTCAGTGTGATTGTGATGGATTCATTTATGCCTTGTTATGTAACAGACACATCCCATTGTTTCAACTGAAGTCTTTTCCCCCTAGGGATTGCGTACAGAGTGTAGTTATAGGCTGCTGGACTATACATCTGCATTACTTACTGTTGATTGATTGTTATCCTGTCGCTCAGTCTGTCTTTACTGTTGTACTACCTTGGCCTGGACAGCAACATATGTTATGCTTTCAGGAATGCTGTATTAATTGATCTGTTTGAGAGTTGCATTAATCTGTTTATATGTATTTTAAAGTCTAAACAGCTATATGACATGGCATATACAATTGTAATAGTACACAAATAAGGCTTTTCCATTTATGCAAACCTGTGTGTGGTGTTATATCCTTTGACCTCCCTGTGAGTATATGTTTCAGGCAACAATTGTCTTTTGTATAGGTGACACATACAGTGTCCATTTGATAAGGTGGCAACTGTAGGAATACTGGCTATTCCGTATGATGTGCATCCTCTAAATATGTATCATCCTATACAGTTCTCTGAGTGTGTATGTTGTGTAGTTACATATATATATATATATATATATATATATATATATATATATTTATGTGTGTGTGTGTGTGTGTGTGTGTGTGTGTGTATATATATATATATATATATATATATATATATATATATATATATATATATATATATATATATATATATATATATATATATATATATATATATATATATATATAGATAGATATATATATATATATGTGTGTGTGTGTGTGTGTGTGTGTATCTACATATATGGGTGTGTCTGTATATGTATCTTAGGAATGAATATTGCTTTCACATTGTACATTCTCTATGGTAGCCAGACTGTACTGCATGATATGTTATTGATACCAGCCTCACATCATTCAGGTGGGATGGATTACTGTTAACATCTTGTGCCCATGTCGTGTCGGGTCCTGGTTATGGGACTTGCAACAGTTGGTACTGTATCACAGGGCAGACCTGTTTGGCTGTGGGGGAGGGTATCAAGACGTATGTAGCTTGGGCCCACTCACCCCCATTAATGGTGCCTGTGGTCATAGATATATTTGTTATGTTCTCTTTTATATCTATAGATATATATATCTGTATATACACACACACACACACACACACACATATGTATATATATATATATATATATATATATATATATATATATATATATATATATATATATATATATATATATATATATATAAATCTATTTAGATAGAAATATATATATAGACAGACACGTGCTATTGTAACCTGATAGTAGCTTTATTGCTGACTGTAATGGAACTTTGTTACATTTTATTCACTGAGTAGCTTTTCTCCCCGTGTTTCTGCTGAAAATGAGCCAAAAGCTCAGTCAGACTAGCATGGTTAACACATGTAAAATAAATAAATACATAAATAAATATATACATCTACATGTTTAAATACATTTCCTCTACTGTTGAATGATGGTGCTGGATGATATGTTTGTGAAAACATCATGATTATGTGTATCTGACATTGCTTAATGGTAAATCACTTTGGCTATGGTGCTCAGGGTCCTGGGCTCGAGCCTTGCAGAGGCTGCTTATTTTGTTGCTGGGCAGAAAAAGTGCCATTGGATACAGAGTGATTAAGGCATTTTTAAGCAGATGTAAGCAGGTTTGCACGTGTTTGAGTGAAGGTAAACAATGCTAACTTCCGGTTATCGTTTCTTATACTGATTTAGCTTCTCAATTGCTTAAGCTGTGCAAGCATTGCTTACCCCAGCGCAAACAAGCTTAAACCCGCTTACTGCTGCTTAAAATGCTTACTCCTACTTACCCCTGTGCTAATTTCATTAAAAGAAATGAAAAAGGGTTGGTAGGGAAGTGGTGAAAAAGGGGCACAAAGAGGGAAAGACAGTAGGAAAAATAGCTAGGGATGTGCAGGAAGGGTGTAGGGAAGGTCCATACCTGCCCATTTCTTCTACAGAAACAGCTTTGCATATACACTGAATTTGGAGATAGATTTAGACACTCATACCCCTGAGAGAGGGGTAAGGACAACAACAATAATATGTTGTTAAGCCAAATAGCCCAGATTACATGTGTCCAGTGGACATGTGTGCCAAATGGACAGCTAGGTATGGAGCAAGATTTTTTGGGGGGAACAGATTGCTCTTTCTTTTTTTTTCAGGTTAGAGTGGGATGTTGGGGAGGGATAGTAGGTATATTTGGAGAGGTAGGTTAGGTAGGTTAACAGACAAGACAAACAAGACGCATGCAGAGGCAGTATATGACACATGTGGGGGGTAAACACCTTGATGGGGAGTGGTATTTGGAAATCGGAAGCCCATGAGCCCCCTAGTGCAAACAGTGGGACTGAGGTCCACACCCATGGGCAGTCACCACTGCACCTTCACAGCCCCAAAGTTGGCTGTGCTGGGGCTGAGTAGGAGGGCCAGGCTGACCATCTAGTTGCAACACATGGCCCTCAAGCTGGTGTAGGAGATCTCTGACCTCCATACAGAGCTCGCTATGCACCACGACCCAGACTTGGCAACAGGTGACAAGTTTCTGTCCATGCCCGCTCCCCGGGGGGGCAAGCCCCATCCCCCGAGGTGGTTTCTGCAGAAGTTGGTGAATGACCAACAGATGAGACGGTCCTGGGTTGGGCCCCAGATGTGCTGGTGTCCGGTGCCAAGGCCAGCTGAGGTGGGACAGGTGGGTCCGCCAGGACCGGCCTTCCAAAGCATGCTATAGTGTTTACATTTTATCAACATATGTAGATTAGGAATAGTCAACACATTCCAGGATTAGGTATAACAGCATGCATAGATATTCCCATTAACCCAAACACCAGATATGGAACAGTTGCATAGCAAACAGAACACATGCATATATTGGACCACAGTGGTCATTACAACAGCATGCAGGTACATTGATGGCAGCATGCCACCAATGTGGGAGTATTTAAACATGGCACATGCATAGAAACAAATTTAAATAATTATCAAATAGGACATATGTCTCAACAGTAGAGTTAATTCAGCACATACCGACTGAGTTGTGTATTTACTTTATTGTTGCAGATATGGAGGGGGGGATCTCAATTAACTAGTATATTCCTGTAGTTCGCATTACTTTTCTAGTCAGTGCTTTGATCTGTACCTTACAGGTATTAGCACACTACCCTATTGCCTTAGTTTGGATAGTGGTATGGCTGTCGACAACTATATACATGAACTGAGTTTTACCTGCAGTATACACCTCTTGCCTGGTATACCTGTGGAGGTATTGTTTGTTAACACTACCTAACTGTTTCTACATATGCTCCCAGATTCCAGGTTGATGTTATGCACATACCTGTCCATCTCTTTTTGCACACACTCTGGGCATGCCTTCAACACATGCAGGTGAACATGGACATATTTCGCCTATTGCCCTCATAAACCTTCAGTGACTTGTACAATGACAGGTTTGTTTTATTTGACATTTTCCAAATATGTACAGGTCTGACAGTCAGTTATATGACATGAAATGCTGCCTACATGTCAGAAAGTAGCACACTGACATGGCAAGGGGACAGGGTAACAGCCAGCAGATATGGGCTGAATAACTGATAGACCTATGGTAGCAATGTTTGTTAGCACTACCTGCATGTTGCCACACAAATTACCAATTTCCACATTAGTATTATGCACATATGACTTGCTCTGTTACTGTACACACTCTGGTCACAGCTTGACAACATTGGGGTGGAGATGGGACATACTTGGCTAATTACTCTCATAACATTTTGGGGAGTCACTAGAGTGACAGGTTTGTTCTTATAGATGTCTGACAATCAGTTGTATGTCTTGTTTGCTGCCTAAATGTCTGGGATCATCCCGCTGATTTGCTAGGGGGACAGCATGACAGGCAGCAGCTATGGGCTGATTTTCTGGAAATTCTGGACATATCTGTACAGTTGTGGGGTATTATTCTACATACAGCCTACTACCACTCCCATTCGAACCATGGCTGTGTGTGCAAAAAATACAACAGTTCACGTCACAAATGAGTGTGCTATCTGTATTTTGTTGTCTGTCTTTTCAGTGTTTTCTGTCTATGTCTCTCTCAGTTGTACTATTTGACCTCTTGGGATTACAACAGTCATATACAGACATTCCTACACATTTTAATTATGTAGCACAGTGTGGGTAACAGTGCTTACTACAATAGTACTATAAAGTGATTGCAACTCTACATTACCATGTGATACCAGAGTGAACACATGCGGTCCAGCAGTTAGACCTTTATTGTCAGGCTATTATTCTTTTATTTACATACAACCTATAAGAGACTCTTCCTGCCCTATTCTTTGGTGTATGCAGTACATGCCTTAAACAATACAGGTTTTATACAGGCAATTAACTTACTACTACTTTTAGATTTATTTCCTATGACAGTACATGCAAGAGTATTACTAACCTGCCTTGTGTCACAACCGCCACAGTCTACAGCGATGGGCGTCCTGGTTTGCAGCCCACTCACCTGCTCCTGTGAAAGACATAAGAGGAATATTTAGCCATACCTATCCATAATATACATGAGCTGGCAGTTATTAAACACGTAGTGGACTGATACTTACACACAGCTGGGACATCCCCTGTACTCCTAGCCTCTTGGATCCACTGATCCAAGAGATCCCCCTTTCTCCACTTCAGGTCAGCATAGTGATGCCTGACCTGCTCACCAGTTTGGGGTATACCAGTGGCACTAGTGAGGTCATGGGTGAGATGGTCTCAGGCTTCCGCTTTGTATTGGGAACCCTGGTACTGGCTCTGCAGCAGTCTCTGGTCATGGTCTTTCACAAGGAGTCCTGCCATGACTCTGGACTCCTAGATGCCCCAGCGCTGCGTCCAAAAGCACACATCCCCTCCCATTCCAGACAAAGTGCCTGCAAGGGGAAACTACAACCAGTTATGAGATGTAGTCCTGCCTGTTGGGTATAAATAGGGCTGGTTTCCAACACTTTGCCATGATTAGACAGTTTTGAAAATGCTAAGCTATGGGCAAACCTGCTTACCTAAGACTGACATTGCTTAAAGGGGTATACCAACGGGCAGACTGAGTTGGGCAAATAAAATGTATATGCACTTTTTCCCACTGTAGCATGATCCTGGAGTTAGTATATATACTTAGGGTGGTGTGGGGGGTACAGCCCTCCACCTACTTAGCTTTTATGTTTATGAATTTCATTCCACTGCAAGCTAACAATATAAAACCAAAAGTAGGTATATATATATATATATATATATATATATATATATATATATATATATATATATTTACACACACACATACATATATATATGTATGCAAATTTTATGTATTATATCTCTATACATATATATATATATATGTATATGTGTATATATATATATATATATATATATATATATATATATATATATATATATATATATATATATATATATATATATGTATGTATATATATATATATATATATATATAAATATATAAATGGCGTACTTTAAACATTATAAACATTCAAATATCAAAGAAAAGGTTGACACATTACTGTGCGTGCTCAGAGACATCATCTCAGAGCATTTAACAAACATAAAGAGCGTTTTTTGCAGGGGTTAAGCCCCCCCCACTCCCTGCATCATAATGTAACAGCCTCGCACAATTGCTAACCATCTGTGTCGTGGACCAAACTGTGCCAACAAAACATATGCCGACTTTAAAGACAGTCAGCTTTATTAAGATTAAGTACACGTATCTATGTATCAGTATGTGTGTGTATGTGTATGCTATATATATATATATATATATATATATATATATATTTATATAAAAATATACATATATATATATATATATATATATATATATATATATATATATATATATATATATATATATATATATAAAATCATAGGGTAATAGGAAGTTGCTAGGCTATAGGCCTTGAGGTCCTTATAAGTGTAGCCAATAGTTTAGCCCATGTTTAGACAAGTCAGCACCTGATGCCCCTTTCCAGCAGGGATGCAGGTGGAATCCCATGGGTGTATTTTTCTGTTTCCCATCCAATTTTCCAGGTTGTGCTTAAAAAGGGATAATAAGGTACTCTGCTTGATGTGGAGAGGGAGTCTATTCCACAGATTGTGGAGTCTCTGTGACACAAACCTATCCCTCCAAAAAGTTCTATTGATGTCAGAGACCAGGTTGAGGTCACAAGTGCAGGTTACTCAAGTGGAGCTTGACTTGTGGATATGCAGCAGTCCCATCAAGGCAGGGTCTGAGATTGTTTTGTATGCCAGACAGAGGTTACCACTGAGGAGTGTCTATGAAACTGAGTAGAGAGGCAGGACTTTTAGCCTATCTGTCTAGGGTAAATGTTTGAGGCCTTGGATTCTCCTGGTGAGGAGTGTCTGTGGTCTCTACAGCTGCCGCATGTGCTTTGTGAGGTATATGCCAAAAGGGGAATTGTAATCAATAATAGACCTTATAAGGAAGAATACAGGGATGTTATGACATCCTGGTCCCTGGAAGAGATACCCTTACTTAAGAGGTGGGCCACGTTCATAGGTTTATATGTGTGTACTAGGCTAATGGCCCTGGAGCCTTTACAAGCCTAGCCCATAGGATTACCCTGGCATCATACCACCTGACCTTAGTTCCCAGTGCATCTGTCAAGTAGAGCCACTGGAGTGATCCCCGGGGTGAAGTTTCTATTTCCCATCCACTCACCAAGATTTCTCTTGAAGAAGGCCAGTGAGGCACTCCACTTGATATGTATGGGAAATCTATTCCATAGCATGGGCGGCCTCTGGGTTATGAACCTGTCCCTCCAGCTTGTTCTGTTGATTGTGGTAATGGGGTTGAGGTCTCTGGAGTGTGTATTGTGTGTAGAAATCTTTCCATATAATGGAAGCAACATAGTGGTTAAAAGTCAGGTTGCTATAAATCTGGGTGCCCATATCCCTCATGAATGATTGTGTGCTTAAGATGTTATTAATGTGATAACTTGTGGAGACATCACTCTCCCCAAAGGGGATGATAATGCATTTTTTGGGATTCAGTTTGAGGCCATGTTTCTGGCACCAGTTATTTGTTTGGGTGAGACCCTCTTGGAGGATGTCCACTTCATTAGGGGAACTGATGACAGTGCCCAGCTTGCAGTCATCTGCAAACTTGATCAGCCATAGCCCACTGGTTTTGACCTGCACCCCAGAAACCTATGTCCCAAATAACAGAGGCCCAAGGAATGATCCCTGTGGTACGCTGCTCGTTATTATGGGTTTACTGTTCATAGATTCATAGGTAAGTACTAGACTATCTGCCCAAGGGCATTTATAAGCCTAGCCAGAATGTGTTGGCTTTTGCCACCCCCTTAGATTAGTTCCCTGTGCCCCTGTCCAGCAGAGCCATTAGTTCCCTGTGCCAATGTCCAGCAGAGCCACTGCAGTGATCCCTGGGGTAAATTTTCTGTTTCCCATCCACTCGTCAAGGTTTTTCTTGAAGAATGTTAGTGAGGGACTCTGCCTGATATATATTGGAATCCTGTTCCAAAACATGGTGAGTCTCTGGGACAGGAATCTATCCCTCCAGCATGTCCTATTTATCATTGTGGTGAGGTTTATATCTCTAGAGTGTGTGGCTCTCTGGGATTTGTTTTTTTTTTAGGTGGAGCATGTCCATCAATTCTGGTTTGGACATGGCCTTGTATGTCAGGCAGAGATCACCTCTGAGTAAGCGGTATGCAACCAAGTACAGCTGGAGTTTCTTGAGTCGGGCTGCATAGGGCATCTGTTTGAGGCCAGTAATCCTCTTGGTGAGGTCATTTTGTTGTCTTTCCAGCTGTTGCAGGTGTCTTGTAAAGTACATACCAAATGGGGCATTGTATTCTATGATCGGCCTAATAAGTGATGAGTAGAGAGGCACAATAACCTCTTTTGTTGCCACATAGAAGGATTTTCTAACCACCTTGGCAATATGATTATCAAAGGAGAGATTACTATGTACTTGGGTCCCCAGATCCCTTATTACATTTTCTGTATTTAGGGGACTACCACCTATGTGGTAGTTCATGGGTACTTTTGTTTTTTCCAAAGAGGATGACTATGCACTTTTTGGCATTTAGTTTGAGGCCATGATTTTGACACCAGGTATCTGTCTCGGTGAGACCCTTCTGGAGGGTGTCTGTATCAGCCGGGGAATCAATTATGGCCCCTAGTTTGCAGTCATCTGTGAACTTGGTCAGCCATAGTCCTCCTTTGCTTGCCTGTACCTCTGAGAAATATATACCGAACAGGGGAACTGTTGAGATGGCTTCCACTATTTTGACTAGGTGGGTTCTATCAGTGAGTCAGTTTGCTACCCATCTGGTAACATATGGATTGATGCCTAGTAGAGAGTTTATCTATTATGCCTGAGTGGGGAATAGTGTCAAAGGCTTTGGCTAGGTCAAGGTAGGTGGTGTGCACTGTCTTCCCCTTGTCCATGACTTTGGTGACTGTCTCAAAGAAGTAGACAAAATGTAACAGGTGTGACCTCCCCTTGATGAAACCAAACAGTATGGGATCGAGTGTTTGGAGGCTGCCAATGTCTTTGTTAATGAGGTTCCTGATAACCCATTCCATGGCCTTCCAGATCAGGATAGTTAGCCTGATGGGTCTATAATTTCCTGGATTGGTGGATGCTCCACCTTTGTGCAAAGGGATGACAGTGGCTTCCCTCCATTCAGCTGGGATGAAACCATTACTCAGGCTTTGGTTGAATAGGGCACTTAATGGTGCTGCAAGTTCCTGCCTGAGTTTATGTAGGCTACAGCCTGAGATGTTATCAGGTCCCATGGAGGCTGTATTTTTTTGCTTTTGAGAGGGCAGTGATAACCTGTTCCCTAGAGATAGGGGGAGGGGGCAGGTAGTGCATATGTCCTGATTTACTGATGGGGGACAGAGATATGAACTTTTCACTGAATCTGTCCACTAGTTCTGAGCAGGTTTGGGTGCTTCCTTTGAAACTGCAGACATATGTGAAGAAGGCCTTATGATTGTCTCTACTAGATATGGTCAATTTGGACTCAAAGTTTGCTTTGGAGGATTTCACTAGTACTCTTATTTGCTTGATCATGCTAAGGAGAGATTGCTTCCAATTGGGCACCTGCTCCTTCTTGGTCCTGGACAGCATTTTTTCCATTTATATAGAGTTTATTTATTGCATATGTCCACCAGACAGGTTTACTCTTCCTTGCAGAGGATGATTATGTCCTGTTGGGTATTCCTGATTCCATGCATCTATATAAATGCTCTTATGGTATTTTGGTGTAGATTTGGACATTTGCGCAAGTTCCTACACAGGGGGAGGGAGCTGTGAAGTTGTTTATACCATCCATCATGAAGTTGTAGTCATCTTCGGAGAAATATTTTTGCGTGATCCTAGCTAGAGGGGGGTCAGAGGAAATGGTGACTTCAAAAGTGACCTCTTTATTGTCGGATCTTACCAGGGAGAATGATACAGTGGTTACTCATGTTGGCTAATACCAAGTCCAAGATGTTATCACCTCTTATGGGGGTATCGACTAGCTGTTCCAAGGTGTTTACATTGATAAAAATCAAGGAATCTCTTGGCATTTGTGTTCTGGCATGAGAAGTTCTTCCAGTCCATTTTTGGGTAGTTAAAATTGCTCAGGATCAGGGTAAAGGGTTGAATCTTGATAGATTCAAAGAAGTCCAGATAGGCAGAGTGGGCATCTTGAGTCAAATTAGGGGACCTGTATCTAGCTATGATTTGAATAGGGGTCTTGTCAATAGCTAACTACACCTGGAGTGTCTCCTATGCATCATACTGTTTGACCAGCCTGCATGTATGTGTATGTCTTTAATATATATTGAAACTCCCCCTCCTTTGGCTTTGCTGCCCACAGTTTGGGGTCTGAATGTATGATTGGATGAGGTAAGGCTGGGCATGTTCTCCGCAGCTTTGAACGATGCTTCTGTGACTGCACAAATGTCAGCATCTTCCAGGGTTAAGAAAGAATGTTTGCAATGAGTGCAGTTTCATGTTTAGACTCATAGCATGTAGCAGCAGGACCTAGAATTTGCATTTTGTTGAAATTTTTATGTTGGTAATTTTAACCCCATCACTTTTCCTAAAAAAGGCACTATGGGGGAGGCTGCATCCTTTGCCAGAAGCAAGAAGCCCAAGTGAGACAGATGCAGACCATCTCTGGCAAAGCACTGTGGCCTATTGATCATATCTTCCCAGGCTGTCAGGCACGGGATCCCCCTGAAATGACACCAGAAACTAAGCCAATTGTTTAAGTCAATCATTTTCTTTTGTATTGAGGTATCATTCTGGGTGAAGGTAGAATGCTGCTTAAGCCTAGGGACATACTTGCCTGGGATACATATTCAGCTAGCTCAATCATGTCTCTCTTCATATAGTCCAGGGAGGTATGTCTCAAGTCTTTCACACCAACATGGACTATGACAGAGTCATAACAGTACCTGTTATTGAGAGACTTGAGTGCGTGTGTGATATGGTGGATTCTGGCAACTGACAAAAACTAACTGTGACTTTCTCCTTATCCAGCCTGGTGAGAGGCCCATCTGTGTGTCTCACAATGGAGTCTCCTTTGACTAATATGTTGAGTTTATAGTTAAGCCTTAGTGGCTATGAGACACAAGTGTGTGAACTATGCATGGCATGTGGTGTGGAGAGTCATGGATATTGCATGTTTTTGCCTTGGAGGTCTCCTTTGTTTGGGTATGTTTTTGTTGAGAACCTCCGCATATGTAGGTACGTGTTGTGTAGGTGTGGGTGGTGTTTGAGGTGTAATGATTGTGTTCACAATGTTCTCAGTGTGAGATATACTGGCTTGTGAGGGAGACAGCATAGACTCCAAGTTCCTAATGTAATTGCATCTCTTACAAATTGTGTTCCTAGGTGGTAGTAGTAGATGGTTCTCCATGTA